>NC_036845.1:16757557-16759684 GCF_002910315.2 Salvelinus sp. IW2-2015
TGTGTGTGTGTGTGTGTGTGTGTGTCTCTCTGATGTAGGGTTCCCCCTCAGGACCATAGCTACGGTGTTCTCTCTTTGTAGCTCCTTTTTCATGTCTTATTAAATCTCACGGCGTCCTGTCACTGCTGGAGCTGTTCACAAAGACTGACACCAATTCACAACATACCTAAATAATGAACATTCATTGGTATTATTGAAATATTGAAAGCGTCAACTTATTTTTGGGATTCGTTCACATGTTTTGGGACGCGCTCACAAGAGTTATCGGTTAATTTGAGCAACGGTGTCGTTTCTGGCGAAATTATGCCTGGGTTTTTTTAAACAGTAAGAGTAACACAGTCAAAGTTAATACCCTTTTCACACTACTGAGCTGACACGAACTGTACCATGCTGCTTCTGATATTTTCTTTTCACTGTCCTTTCCAGCCACTGAATCCAGGAACTATGGTTGGTGAATAACCAGGCCAGTCCAGCTAGGCTTGGCTCAGTAGTGTTAAAACAGCAAATGTAGTACTTATCTCCTCCTATATAGGCTGTCATTGGCTCTTTGAGTCCTTCCGAACAGTTTTTCTTATGCATCCCATTTTGATGATCTACTACCTGCATGTTAAAGGGCGACTGCACTTCCTGATTTGTTTTAGATTTGGTGGTGTTTGCAGKTGGGAAGATTTAGCCTAATTATTTTTGATAATTAGCTTTAGCAACAAGTGACAATATTAGTTTGAATTTGAATAGCCTATCTCCCAGGCTGGTTAGGGACTGTCAATAAATGACACAATGTAAAYGATACAATATTTGTATGTTGCACACCTTGTAGTTCTCATGAAATGCTTTCATTATTTGTATATGAATTCATAAAATGTTTTAGTTGGTTTGTAGTTTTTAAGTCATTGAAATTTGGAGCTATTGTTGCACGATGTACTTTGTGTAATTTACCTATGGTCCCTAACAAGCCCCAAAGGGATATCCAAAGGTAACCCAAATTTACCATGGGTATTACGAACAGGTCGTGTGCAGCTGCACTCCAAGTTGATGATTACTTGTATGCTGCCAACTGTGGGCATGTGGGCAGAATTGAAACAAACCCAACTTTCATTTACATTGTGATGCAGTCATGACCACAAGTCTCACAAAACTTAGTTTTAGACGAGACTGACTTTATGACCAAAATGATCCTATTTACACTTTGCAGTCAATTTTGACAGTAGAATAAATGTTTCTTACTCATATCGATGCCACATAGGCTGTTTTCTAAATGAGAAGTTGGTTTTTAGGGGCAGTTGATATTTAAGCCTGGTAAAGCTATCAGCACTGTTGAAACAAATGCAATTAGCAATCTCTTACATTAGCCTACTCCTTAGAACATATTGTGAGACAACACTACACTACATGGTCAAACGTATGTGGACGTTCTCATCGTCGAAAATCTCATTCCAAAATCACGGGCGTTGGAGTTGGTCCCCCCTTTGCTGCTATAACARCCTCCACTCTTCTGGGAAGGCTTTCCACTAGACGTTGGAACATTGCTGCGGGGACTTTCTTCCATTCAGCAACAAGAGTATTAGCGAGGTCGGGCACTGATGTTGGGCGATTAGGCCTGGCTCGGATTCGGCGTTCCAATTCATCCCACCGGTGTTCGATGGGGTTGAGATCAGGCCAGTCAAGTTCTTCCACACTGATCTCGACAAACCATTTCTCTATAGACCTCGCTTTTTGCATGGGGGCATTGTCATGCTGAAACAGGAAAGGGCCTTCCACAAACTGTTGCCACAAAGTTGGAAGCACAGAATCGTTTAGAATGCCATTGTATGCTTTAGAGACCCAACAAAGCTCCACCAACTCAAGGTCATGGAGAGAATTCTGTTGGAAGAATGTTATACGTTTCTTCATAACACCTAAACTGAAATCAAAACAGACTGGCTCACTACACYCTTGTTGGAGAGAATGCGGTCTATTGAGGGCGGACCACTCTCATATCTTTTGGTCCTGCCCCGCAATCGAAACTTACTGGGGAGAAATAAGATCTAACATTGGAAAAATAATGGGATTTGACATAGAACAAACATTCATTTCTTTGTACTTGGGTGAAATACCTGATAACTTACACAATAGAGAAAAGTACCTCTT
>NC_036845.1:16759709-16762178 GCF_002910315.2 Salvelinus sp. IW2-2015
GAAAGGTCCTACTGGCCATACAAAAAGGTATCCTAGGAAATTGGCTACAAAAAGACCCTCCCACAGTGACACAATGATTAGACATTGTAGAAGAAATACACCCATGGAGCGCTGTATGACCTTTGCTTTAAAGACTCAACACGGAGAGAGTCAGGATACTGGACGAAATGGGTTCGTACTTGGAAGAAGGTCTTAACTTCAAAAGATGCCAATGTAACTAATATGATGCATATGATGATGCAACGCGTATCAAGTTGCCCTGTACACCGCCAGATCTTTTTTTCTCCTTTTATTTTACTTTCTTGTACTTATCTTTGTGTTCCTATACAATCAAAAACAAAGTATAAAAAGACTAAACATAATAATAATAATAGATAAAACACCTTGCCATTTGTCCATGCCCCCCACCCCCCGTGCCCCCCCATCTATATGTATTTTTTATTCCTAGCGTTCGTAAAAGCATACTTTTTCCTCGTTATTTTAACAACACCTCAAGCTTGCAAGGTCAAAAATGCTGAGGTTTTCCTGTAGCCCACAAACCATGAAATGTATGTGATACAGCCCAGACCGATTATTCCTCCACTAGACTTTATCTTGAAGGTCCTACTGGCAGCCAGTAAAAAGGCTATCACTAGGAAATGGCTACAAAAAGACCCTCCCACAGTGACACAATGATTAGACATTGTAGAAGAAATACACCACATGGAGCGTATGACCTTTGCTTTAAGAACTCAACAGGAGAGAGGTCAGGAATACTGGGAGAAATGGGTTTCGTACTTGGAAAAGGTCTAATTCAAAGATGCCAATGTAACTAATATGATGATATGATGATGAAGGTATGAAGTGCACTGTAACTGCCAGATCTTTTTTGTTCTTTTATTTTACTTTATTTGTACTTTCTTTGTGTTCCTACAATAAAAACAAAGTATTAAAAAAATAAAAAAATAAAAAATAAAAATGCCATTGTATGCTGTAGCGTTAAGATTTCCCTTCACTGGAACTAAGGGTAGCCCAAACCATGAAAAACAGCCCCAGACCATTATTCCTCCAMTAGACTTTACAGTTGGCACTATGCATTGGTGCAGGTAGCATCCTCCTGGCATCCGCCAACCCCAGATTAGTCCGTCAGTCTGCCAGATGGTGAAGTGTGATTCATCACTCAAGAGAACGCTTTTCCACTGCTCCACTGAGTCCAATGGCGGCAAGCTTTACACCACTCCAGCATTGCGCATGGTGATCTTAGGCTTGTGCGCGGCTGCTCAGCCACGGAAACCAGGCCGAGCAGCCGCACATAAGTGAGTGTTGCAACCAAGGACAGACAATTTTTACGCGCTTCAGCACTTGGCGGTCTCGTTCTGTGAGCTTGTGTGGCCTACCACTTTACGGCTGAGCCGTTGTTGCTCCTAGACGTTTCCACTTCACAATAACAGCACTTACAGTTAACTGGGGCAGCTCTAGCAGGTCTTTCTCAATGGCGGCTTTCTGTGATTCTCGATCTGACCACTGTCCTCCATCTATTTTTACTGCTCATTGCTCTCCGTGTCTGCCATTTCCTGCTCTTCTCTCTCATTTCCTCTCCTCTAATGGTCTTATCTCTCTGCTCTCCCCCTCTGCTTCCCTCTCTCTCCACTCTCTCTCCACTCTCTCTTCCACTCTCTCTCTCCCTCTCTCCGTGTCAACACAGCGGTGTGATGCACTAGCCCTGGTGTGAGGCTGGCCAGGTGATTGAGCGAGAGCGTGATTGTGTTCACTCTATCACCAATTGATTAACAACCTGGCTAGATCTCGCCTAGTCTCTCTTCCCTCCAAAAATAAATGATCTCAGTGGACAGACAGCCAGCCCACCACTCCCCCAATAATATATAATATTCCTCAGGAGAAAATGTGAAGAAATTGAAAAAAACTGGCATTTATCAGAGATTTTAGCGGAGCTTGCGGAGTGGGTGTGGATCTCTGGCTGATACATTTGGCGGGAAATTGTGCTGTTTAAAAGTGGGTGAGCTGGCTTCTGCGGTGGCGGCTGGTTTTGCGTGTCTGGGGGGGATGGGAGCTCACGCTCTCGTTGTGCTTTTTGAGTCCACATGAGAAGTTGCTCGAGGAGACGGGCTGGCTGTCGTCTGCGTGTCTCGTGTTTCGTGAAATCCACGATCATCGCCTTTGTTTGGGGGTCACAGCTGACAGGATTGTCCATTGAGTGTATGAGAATGGCCAACTCGTATTGCCCGTTAGATTATTATGGATATAGGGATTGTGTCCTGTAAGTAGGTGCCACTTATTATGACACCACATCTGGTATCACTGTTCAGTTGGAGGCAGCGCCTCCAAGCACTTGATGACTGTTTTGTTTATTTGATTTAGCATTTTTGTGTCAAGATCCAACACGTCAGACAAACACTCAACCACTGGAAAGTCACATGGGACGCGCGTAGGAAAGTGTTGCGTGCCGCGCTTGTCGAGTTTCAAAGTTGA
>NC_036845.1:16762203-16765868 GCF_002910315.2 Salvelinus sp. IW2-2015
CCCAACCCAGCCCCTCTCTGAGCACTTCATGGGGATCAAGCCAAACGAGAGCGTGAGCTCCCTATCCCCACCCGGAGACCAGCCGCCACTGAGAGCAGCACCACTGAGAGCAGGCCCACTATGGGGGTTTAACCCACTGAGAACACCGCCCCTATGACGGTTCTACCCTCTCGGACCGGCACCCCCCAACCCAGCCCCTCTCTGAGCACTTCATGGGGATCAAGCCAAACGAGAGCGTGAGCTCCCTATCCCCACCCGGAGACCAGCCGCACCGCAGACCAGCTTCACCCYTTTTAACAGCACCATATTTCCCAAAATGTATCAGCCAGAGATCCACACCCACTCCGAAGCTCCGCTAAAATCTCTGATAAATGGCCAGTTTTTCAAATTTCTTCACATTTTCTCCTGAGGAATATTATATATATTGGGGAGTGTGGGCTGCTGTCTGTCCACTGAGATCATTTATTGGAGGGAGAGAGACAGGCGGATCTAGCAGGTTGTTAATAATTGTGATAGACTGGACCTCACACTCTCGCTCAATCACCCTGGCCAGCCTCACACTAGGGCTAGTGCGGAGAGAGGGAGAGAGAGTGGAGAGGGACAAAAGCAGAGGGGGAGAGAGAGAGATAGACATAGAGAGGGGGAGAGAGAGAGAGGAAGGAGAGACAGAGAGACGGAGAGAAAGAAAAAATAGAGATGAGAGAGAAGGAGAGAGAAGACAGACAGAGATGGAGAAAGAGAGTGGGAGTGATGGAAGTGTGGTAATAGGAGTTAAAGAGAGAGGGACTGAGAGAGATGTGGAAGGGAAACTAATCGGTAGAGAGTGTAAAGGGAGATTGATTTTGAATTAAGATTTGATGATCAGAGAAGCTACGTGACCTCTGTGAGCGACTCTGCTTTGAACATACAGGAATGACTAAGAACAGGTGTAGAAGAGAGACACCGAGAGGTTCAGAGGCATTGGAAGGAATAGAGGGATGGGCGATAGAAGGATAGGGATAAAGGAGGAGAGGTTTGCCAATGCTGAAAGTCTGACAGAACACTGACACGTGAGAAAGTAGAGGAGAGAAACTAGATGGATGTGAGGGCATCCATCTCACACTGCACTGAGGGGCATACTTGTGTGTGTGTGTGTTTGTTTGTGTGCTTTTTTGTGTGTGTGTGCACTAGCTTTCTCCAGCAGGACCTCAGATCAAAACCGCAACCCCCCCCCAACCCACTCTCCCTCTCTCTCCACCCCCTCTCTCATTAAAAACTGCAGGCTCTAGCTTCTAATTAAATCCCACTTGAAAAGTCTTAAAGTCAGACTCAGATTGATTCAATTTGCATCTCTGAACAGGGAACATTGCCTAAAAGGATTAATAAATTGAACGAAAAAAATGCCTCTTTCTGCACCGCACGGTCCTGGCTTGTAAGACACAACATCCAAAAGAAATATCCCCCTCAACGAGACATAGTTCGCCTTATCCAACATATGCTCCCACCCTCTGTCTCTCTCCCTGGAAGCAATGTTGGTACGTCTGTGTGGCTCCCAGTCTGTGGAGTAGCTTGGGGTCCTTTGAGGCACATTGGAGGGGGAACACACACAGTTTTTGAATATGGAGAGAGTTTCTGTGTGTGTGTGTGTGTGTGTGTGGTGTGTGTGTCTGCCAGTATGCTCAAAGTGACAGGAAGCCACAGCGCGATCCATACAGAACTTTAGCTCACTTCTCTGCTCGAAGCCTGTGGATGTGAATGCGGCCTTTGGCAGGTGCAGACCTACACTGTAGAGACGTGTGTTTGGTGCAAAAAAAAATCTTATTCGGAGATGATTAAAATAGACGTTTTTAGACCATTTGAAATGGATTCAATGAAAAACGTGATACTACAATATTTCTTGCCTTGAAAAATAGTACACATACATGCCAACATAAAGTACCTTGTATGAGGAAGTATAGGAGGTATAAAGGAGACATACATCCATACTACACAGTGGCCCAGTGTCTGGCTTGGAGTGCTGATCTAACATCAGGTCCCCCTTTGTCCATGTCATTTTATTCATGATGATCTAAAAGGCGAAACCGATCCTAGATCAGAAGTCCTATGCTCTGAGACTCTCTATGAGCACCATGTGTGGGCCATGAGAGGAGCTGTGGAGTGGCATTAGAGCTCTACTACTGGCCACACACTGGTTGAATCGACACTGTTCCACGACATTTCAACAACAAAGAAACGCTATGTTTTCCCGTCTGATGACATTGAATCAACGTGCGAAACCGATTTGGATTTTCAAAAAGTCATCAAACTAAACAATTCGTTTAAAAAAACAATCAACTTTGAACCTTTTATTAATCCAATGACATGGTTACAGGTTTTGTTGATTTGACTTTGAATTCATGTTAGTTGACAACTCAATGTTAAATCCAAGCTAGACGTTGGATTGACGTTTGCGCCCAGTGGGCTGGAGAGGCCAAACCATCCGTGTTCTTTGGTAAGAAAACTGGCTTGTATAATGGCTGATGGATTTTCATAGACTATCAGTAGTTCAGTGGTTGTGTTATTCAATAAGCTGCAGAGGCAACTCAGACCACATGTGACAAGTAGTACCTAAGATTCCAATTAACTGTATTTGAAGTATCTCTCTCTCTCGCTCTCTGTTTGTGTTTGTGCGTGCGTGCGTGCGTGCGTGCGTGTGAAATGTAGACCCTAAGCTACGAAATCACACAATGGCAGTCTAATTCCCCCAGTGACATTGAACGCCACCCCGGGAGAGGATCTTAGCTCTCATATGATGAACATGTGAGCAGGGGAGGGACACATGGGACAGTTCTAGGATCAGGTTGCCCCATGATTGTATTCATTATAATCTAAAAGGCAAAACTGATCCTGGATCAGCACTCCTACTGTGAGACTGTTTGTCAATATGGGCCATTGTGTGGCAATCTGGGGGGAATAAACAGGAAATCCGGGAACCCTCCAATAGGCTTTTTTGAAAAACCTGGGGATTACCGGAATTTTGCAACACAAATTCATAAGTGTAGCTAAAATAAGAGAGTATGCGGTGAAGAAAGAGAGACAGTATCAGCAGTTTTCTTAAGCAATACAACACTGACCTCTAGTGTTCTGGACGTATAATGACATATACTGTATTGTAAATCAACTACTGTATTTCTGCGCTATCAAACCTACTACGGCCGCATATCTGGATCCTTTTACTGTTTAATATCTATCCTCTTGCCTAGTCACTTTATCCCTACCTACATGTACATGTCTACCTCAATTACCTTGTACATCGACTTGGTACTTATCCCGTGTATATACACTGCGTGTACAATACATTAAGAACACCTTCCTAATATTGAGTTGACCCCCTGCCTTTTGCCCTCAGAACAGCCTCATTTGGTCTGGGCATGGACTCAACAAGGTGTCGAAGAGTTGACTCCAATGCTTCCCACAGATGAGTCATGTTGGCTGGATGTCCTTTGGGTGGTGAAGCATTCTTGTTACACATAGGAAACTGTGTACTGTACATGGCTGGCCCTCGCTTCATATTTGTCGCCAAACCCACTGGCTCCAGGTCATCTATAAGTCTTTGCTAGTTAAAGCCCCGCCTTATCTCAGCTCACTGGTCACCATAGCTGCACCCACCCGTAGCACGCGCTCCAGCAGGTATATTTCACTGGTCA
>NC_036845.1:16768865-16835964 GCF_002910315.2 Salvelinus sp. IW2-2015
GATCAAGCAAACGAGAGCGGTGAGCTCCCTATCCCCACCCGGAGACCAGCCGCACCGCAGACCAGCTTCAGCCCTTTTTAACAGCACCATATTTCCCAAAATGTATCAGCCAGAGATCCACCACCCACTCCGAAGCTCCGCTAAAATCTCTGAATAAATGGCCAGTTTTTCAAATGTCTTCACATTTTCTCCTGAGGAATAGATATATATATTGGGGAGTTGTGGGCTGCGTTCTGTCCACTGAGATCATTTATTGGAGGAGAGAGACAGGCGGATCTAGCAGGTTGTTAATAATTGTGATAGACTGAACAACACGCTCTCGCTCAATCACCCTGGCCAGCCTCACACCAGGGCTAGTGCATCACCCCGCTGTTGACACGGGAGACGGGAGAGAGAGTGGAGAGAGAGTGGAGAGAGAAGGACAGAGGGGGAGAGAGAGTGGGAGAGAGGGAGGCAGAGGGGAGAGAAGTGGAGAGAGAGGGAAGCAGAGGGAGAGAGAGAGAGATAGACATAGAGAGGGATAGAGAGAGAGAGAGGAAGGAGAGACGGAGAGAAAGAGATAAAATAGAGACGAAGGAGAGAGAATCCAGACAGAGATTGAGAAAGACGGTGGGAGTGATAGAAGTGTGGTAATAGGAGTAAAAAGAGAGGGCTGAGAGATGTGGAGGAGAACTCTAGGTAGAGAGTGTAAAGGAAGATTGATTTCGAATTGGTTTGGTGATCAGAGCAGCTTACCATATGTGACCTCTGTGAGCGACTCTGCTTTGGAACATACAGGAATGACTAAGAACAGGTGTAGAAGAGAGACACTGTGAGGTTCAGAGGCATTGGAAGGGATAGAGGATGGCAGATAAAAGGGAGAAGAGGTTTGCCATTGCTGGAAAATCTGACTGAACACTTACAAGAGAGAAAGTAGAGGATAGAAACTAGACAGAGGGCATCCATTCTCACACTCTGCAATGAGGGGCATACTTGTGTGTGTGTGTGTGTGTGTGTGTGTGTGTGTGTGTGTGTGTGTGTGTGTGTGTGTGTGTGTGTGTGTTGTGTGTGTGTGTGTGTGTGTGTGTGTGTGTTGTGTGTGTGTGTGTGTGTGTGTTGTGTGTGTGTGTGTGTGCGGGCACTAGCTTTCTCCAGCAGGACCTCAGATCAAAACCGCAACCCCCCTAACTCACTCTCCCTCTCTCTCCCACCCCTCTCTCATATAAAACTGCAGGCTCTAGCTTCCTAATTAAATCCCACTTGAAAAAGTCTTAAAGTCAGACTCAGATTGATATTCAATTTGCATCTCTGAACAGGAACATTGCCTAAAAGATTAATAAATTGAACGAAAAAAATGCCTCTTTCTGCACCGCACCGGTCCTGGCTTGTAAGACACAACATCCAAAAAGAAATATCCCCCTCAACGAGACATAGTTCGCCTTATCCAACATATGCTCCCACCCTCTGTCTCTCTCCCTGGAAGCAATGTTGGTACGTCTGTGTGGCTCCCAGTCTGTGGAGTAGCTTGGGGTCCTTTGAGGCACATTGGAGGGGACACACACAGTTTTTGAATATGGAGAGAGTTTCTGTGTGTGGTGTGTGTGTTGTGTGGTGTGTTGTCTGCCCAGTATGCTCAAAGTGACAGGAAGCCACAGCGCGATCCATACAGAACTTTAGCTCACTTCTCTGCTCGAAGCCTGTGGAGTGTGAATGCGGCTTTGGCAGGTGCAGACCTACACTGTAGAGACGTGTGTTTGGTGCAAAAAAAAAATCTTATTCGGAAGATATTGAAATAGACGTTTTTAGACCATTTGAAATGGATTCAATGAAAAACGTGATACTACAATATTTCTTGCCTTGAAAAATAGTACACATACATGCCAACATAAAAGTACCTTGTATGAGGAAGGATAGGAGGTATAAAGGAGACAATACACCTACTACACAGTGGCCCAGTGTCTGGCTTGGAGTGCTGATCTAACATCAGGTCCCCTTTGTCCATGTCATTTTATTCATGATGATCTAAAAGGCGAAACCGATCCTAGATCAAGAGTCCTATGCTCTGAGACTCTCTATGAGCACCATGTGTGGGCCATGAGAGGAGCTGTGGAGTGGCATTAGAGCTCTACTACTGGCACACACACTGGTTGAATCGACACTGTTCCACGACATTTCAACAACAAAGAAACGCTATGTTTTCCCGTCTTGATGACATTGAATCAACGTGCGAAACCGATTGGATTTTCAAAAAGTCATCAAACTAAACAATTCGTTTAAAAAAACAATCAACTTTGAACCTTTTATTAATCCAATGACATGGTTACAGGTTTTGTTGATTTGACTTGAATTCATGTTAGTTGACAACTCAATGTTAAATCCAAGCTAGACGTTGGATTGACGTTTGCGCCCAGTGGGCTGGAGAGGCCAAACCATCCGTGTTCTTTGGTAAGAAAACTGGCTTGTATAATGGCTGATGGATTTTCATAGACTATCAGTAGTTCAGTGGTTGTGTTATTCAATAAGCTGCAGAGGCAACTCAGACCACATGTGACAAGTAGTACCTAAGATTCCAATTAACTGTATTTGAAGTATCTCTCTCTCTCGCTCTCTGTTTGTGTTTGTGCGTGCGTGCGTGCGTGCGTGCGTGTGAAATGTAGACCCTAAGCTACGAAATCACACAATGGCAGTCTAATTCCCCCAGTGACATTGAACGCCACCCCGGGAGAGGATCTTAGCTCTCATATGATGAACATGTGAGCAGGGGAGGGACACATGGGACAGTTCTAGGATCAGGTTGCCCCATGATTGTATTCATTATAATCTAAAAGGCAAAACTGATCCTGGATCAGCACTCCTACTGTGAGACTGTTTGTCAATATGGGCCATTGTGTGGCAATCTGGGGGAATAAACAGGAAATCCGGGAACCCTCCAATAGGCTTTTTTGAAAAACCTGGGATTACCGGAATTTTGCAACACAAATTCATAAGTGTAGCTAAAATAAGAGAGTATGCGGTGAAGAAAGAGAGACAGTATCAGCAGTTTTCTTAAGCAATACAACACTGACCTCTAGTGTTCTGGACGTATAATGACATATACTGTATTGTAAATCAACTACTGTATTTCTGCGCTATCAAACCTACTACGGCCGCATATCTGGATCCTTTTACTGTTTAATATCTATCCTCTTGCCTAGTCACTTTATCCCTACCTACATGTACATGTCTACCTCAATTACCTTGTACATCGACTTGGTACTTATCCCGTGTATATACACTGCGTGTACAATACATTAAGAAACACCTCCTAATATTGAGTTGACCCCCTGCCCTTTTGCCCTCAGAACAGCCTCATTTGGTCTGGGCATGGACTCAACAAAGGTGTCGAAGAGTTGACTCCAATGCTTCCCACAGATGATCATGTTGGCTGGATGTCCTTTGGGTGGTGAAGCATTCTTGTTACACATAGGAAACTGTGTACTGTACATGGCTGGCCCTCGCTTCATATTTGTCGCCAAACCCACTGGCTCCAGGTCATCTATAAGTCTTGCTAGTTAAAGCCCCGCCTTATCTCAGCTCACTGGTCACCATAGCTGCACCCACCCGTAGCACGCGCTCCAGCAGGTATATTTCACTGGTCACCACCAAAGCTAATTCCTCCTTTGGCCACCTTTCCTTTAATTCCTTATTTCTTTAATTGCTAAATTATAAATTACTCGCCACTACGGCCTATTTATTGCCTTACCTCCCTAATCTTATCTCATTTGCACACACTGTATATAGATTTTCTCTATTGTGTTATTGACTGTACATTTGTTTATTCCATGTGTAACTCTGTGTTGTTGTTTGTGTCGCACTGCTTTGCTTTATCTTGGCCAGGTCTGAGTTGTAAATGAGAACTTGTTCTCAACTGGCCTACCTGGTTAAATAAAGGTGAAATAAAAAATAAAATAAAAAAATTGTTGAGYGTGGAAAAACCCAGCTGCGYTGCAGTTCTTAACACAAACCGGTGAGCCTGACACCTACTACCATACCCTGTTYAAAGGCACTTAAATATGTTGTCCATTCACCTTCTGAATGGCACACATACACACTCCATGTCTCCATAGAGTCCCACAGTGGAGGTGTCATAATACTCAGAAAACCTAGCAGTCAAACAGGGAAATCATTTTTCTGCCATCAATTTTTCTCATAGGGGATTTTAGAAACATTTAACAGAAGGGCTGTGTTTCGTGTAGGCTTACCCTGCCTGACATGACGTTTTGATAATCATGTCCCGATCATCATGGCATTTGTATTTCTTTATGATWGCCACATTAGCAGCTAATTAGCATTTCGTTTTTTTTGGGGGGGGGGGGGTAAATACAGGCAAATATATTTATAAAAGTCACCTTGTCCAAGAGAGATTTACACGGTTATTAAAACGTCACGCCAGGGTAAGCCTACACGAAACACAAAACACAGCCAAAATACCAAAATAACTTATGGGAAAAATTAATGATGGAAAAACGATTGGAACCATTTCCCTGTTTTAATGTTTTATGTTTATTGGGTATTATGACTCATAATGTGGTACTCTATTGTCTCAAGGCTTGAAAAATCCTTATTTTATCTGTCTCCTTCATCTACACTGATTTAAGTGGATTTAACAAGTGACATTAATAAGGGATCATAGCGTTCACCTGGCCAGTCTATGTCATGGAAAGAGCAGGTGTTCATAATGTTTTGTCCACTCACTGTATATAGCCATGTTATCATTACTCATTGTGTATTTATTCCTCTTATTATTTTTCTATTATTTCTAAATTGTTCTCTCGTTATTGTTGGGAAGGGCTCGTAAGTAAACATTTCACTGTTAGTCTACACCTATTGTTAACRGAGCATGTGAAAAATAATATTTGATTTGATTTGATTTGAATGGACTTGTGAAATATCAACCTTTTAATATTTGCCTCCATTTAAAAAAAACATGCAGTCTTCATCTGGGACCTGATTGAGCAATTATCTGGTGTGTGTGTGTGCGTGCGTGCGTGCGTACATGTGTGCGTGGGTGTGTGTCTGTGTGGTGCCAGTCTGTGAGGAGTAACTACCTCTGGATGGGAGCCCTTTGATGCGATGTGGCCCGACAAGCGTGAAGCAGCTCCAATCAGGCGAGTGGGTGGTGGCAATTAACCCTTCTCGCCATGTGAGTCCAAACATAATTKCCTGGAGAGCAGGGGGTGCCTCAGTAAGAAGTGCCCCAGCGTAGGCTGAAATTATSTGTATTAGTAGCACTGCCAGGTGACCAATAAAGGATCAAACCGGGATTGGTACATCCGTTATTTTACTTTTAAATTAATCATATACAGTGGGGAGAACAAGTATTTGATACACTGCCGATTTTGCAGGTTTTCCTACTTACAAAGCATGTAGAGGTCTGTAATTTTTATCATAGGTACACTTCAACTGTGAGAGACGGAATCTAAAACAAAAATCCAGAAAATCACATTGTATGATTTTTAAGTAATTMATTTGCATTTTATTGCATGACATAAGTATTTGATCACCTACCAACCAGTAAGAATTCCGGCACTCACACACCTGTTAGTTTTTCTTTAAGAAGCTGTTCTTCACCTGTATTAACTGCACCTGTTTGAACTCGTTACCTGTATAAAAGACACCTGTCCACACACTCAATCAAACACACTCCAACCTCTCCACAATGGCCAAGACCAGAGAGCTGTGTAAGGACATCAGGGATAAAAATGTAGACCTGCACATGGCTGGGATGGGCTACAGGACAATAGGCAAGCAGCAATTATTAGAAAATGGAAGAAGTTCAAGATGACGGTCAATCACCCTCGGTCTGGGGCTTCATGCAAGATCTCACCTCGTGGGGCATCAATGATCATGAAGAAGGTGGGGTAACACACTACGCCGTCATGGATTAAAATCCTGCAGCGCACGCAAGGTCCCCCTGCTCAAGCCAGCGCATGTCCAGGCCCGTCTGAAGTTTGCCAATGACCATCTGGATGATCCAGAGGAGGAATGGGAGAAGGTCATGTGGTCTGATGAGACAAAATAGAGCCTTTTGGTCTAAACTCCACTTGCCGTGTTTGGAGGAAGAAGAAGGATGAGTACAACCCCAAGAACACCATCCCAACCGTGAAGCATGGAGGTGGAAACATCATTCTTTGGGGATACTTTTCTGCAAAGGGGACAGGACGACTGCACCGTATTGAGGGGAGGATGGATGGGGCCATGTATCGCAAGATCTTGGCCAACAACCTCCTTCCCTCAGTAAGAGCATTGAAGATGGGTCGTGGCTGGGTCTTCCAGCATGACAACGACCCGAAACACACAGCCAGGGCAACTAAGGAGTGGCTCCGTAAGAAGCATCGCAAGGTCCTGGAGTGGCCTAGCCAGTCTCCAGACCTGAACCCAATAGAACATCTTCGGAGGGAGCTGAAAGTCCGTATTGCCCAGCGACAGCCCCGAAACCTGAAGGATCTGGAGAAGGTCTGTATGGAGGAGTGGGCCAAAATCACTGCTGCAGTGTGTGCAAACCTGGACAAGAACTACAGGAAACATATGATCTCTGTAATTGCAAACAAATGTTTCTGTACCAAATATTAAGTTCTGCTTTTCTGATGTATCAAATACTTATGTCATGCAATAAAATGCAAATTAATTACTTAAAAATCATACAATGTGATTTTCTGGATTTTTGTTTTAGATTCCATCTCTCACAGTTGAAGTGTACCTATGATACAAATTACAGACCTCTACATGCTTTGTAAGTAGGAAAACCTGCTAAAACGGCAGTGTATCAAATACTTGTTCTCCCCACTGTATAGCCATTGATTCTTGAAGAATATAACTTCAAATGCCTCATGAGCTTAGCCCATCCGAACCCAAAATATACAATGGTTTGACTCCGTTGTTTGTAAAAAATTTAATTGTGAACAGACACTTTATAGTTTCAAAACATGGTTAAAACTATAATTTTGATATCATGGATGGTCAGTCCTTGCAACCATGGCGTAGTCTATGAATTTGAGAGTGGTTACACTACTTCAGCGCCWTCCATCAAAAACAGTGGTGCGGTACCCACTTTGTTGTTGTTTGAACTGCAGATTGCCCCTTTAAAAACATTTGAATTGCTGGGTGTTGCTCTAAATCAGTTGCTACTGTGAAGTTAATGGCATGGAATCACCAAATGGCTACTATTTCAAATCTTTAACACTCTCTTATTACATGTATCATTAATATTTCTAGKGGAAAGTATAATTGAGAATTAAGCATCCCTCACAAGCTAATACTGTATCCATCTCTTTCTATAGAAAAGCAACTGGATTTTTATGTGATTGCAACAATGGCTATCCAGACTTTGCTGACATGCCGGTAGGGACCAACGATTCACGAAGCAAGCAGGCACAAAAATACGCTGATGCCTATCTGTCTCATACCAACATGTTATGATAGCAGTTAATAAAAATGAGGGCTTAGATTCAATCAGATCAAGCGTTAACCGGCGGTAGCTGTCACCCGCATAGCTGGTGTTTTCACGTGTGGTGAAACTGCATGACTCAAATAGGTTAGCGGCTGTATTACCGTTCTCATATCAGCAGGATATTATGCTGACAGGATGACCGCAGATTCTTTCTTTTTTTCAATAAGCATATATAGATTTTTTATTAAACCTATGCCAAATGTTAACCCATACCGTAATAATTTGGAATGAGTGCCTAAACTTAAAGGGAAACGTCAYAGATTTTCAACTTCATATTCATCATCTCCAGTAAAAAATATAGAAGATAATGACATAATTGGTGTGCATSATGTGATATAGACCAATTGTGAGTAGGCATAGCCTACTAATTGTCTACTAATTGGTTGATGATGTCATTGGAAACACTTATCTTTATATTATTTTTACTACAAAACATAGAAACACACCATTTTCACATATGATGGTGCTGGAGATTGTCACGCCCTGACCTTAGAGAGCTTTTAATGTCTCTATTTTGGTTTGGTCAGGGTATGATTTGGGTGGGCATTTTTCTATGTTTTGTATTTCTTTGTTTTGGCCGGGTATGGTTCTCAATCAGGGACAGCTGTCTATCGTTGTCTCTCATTGGGAACCTGTTACGCACGCCTCTATTAAGAGGGAACGCAACACCCTGCTACAACTCAACTCTCCGTGAAGTGAAAGAGGTATGGGACTGTAGGTGTGAGAAAGGACGACAAAAGGCAGAATTTACCGTTTACTAGGATTTTATTCCTTTACACGGTAATATGGGGAAAAGGGGCTGGACAGAACCAAAGCAAAGAAAGTAAATGTCAAAGCCCCCCCTCCTACCTTACCACCTAACTTAGCACCACCTGGTGCCCTAACCAAAATACAGGGGGTGGTCCGCCCAGGTCTTACCTAGTGTGCCTAGACAGTGAATATACTACGGGTATATGTATGCCCACGGACCTCTTGCCTAAGCACTCCCTAGGTGCCTTCCCCTTCCCCCCTGGGAACAAATGACACAGAATATCAAACAATTACTCAAACAAACTAAGAAACCAAGGACATCAAATAAGCTCTATCTGATTGATAATGCAACAAACTAACACAGTACATGCCAAATCGCTTTCTGAGAAACAACCAACACTATATAACCCTCAGCTCCCTGAAAAACGACCAACACCGCTCTCGGCAATTGAATTCCCTATATCACAATCAAATTATCTCTGCATTCTCTCCCAGCAAAAATCTCTATCACAATCAATCTTTCTGCAATCTCCTCAGCCTGCAATGATCTCAGCCTGCCTATGATCTCTCTCTTCTGAACAACAGAACACTGGCTTTTATAGCTTCAGAAGGCATTGGTAATTGGAGACAGCTGCGTCCTGACGAGGGGGCGGGGTCAGCTCTCCAATCATCAATTGGGGCCGACCAATCAGCTGCTTGGGGAGAATTTCAGGACGCCATCTCCTGAAACACACACACTCAAATACAAACTACAACACCGAAACTGGGGAACGTAACACGCCCACCACAAAAATTGCAAACATACAGTTTGTAATAACAAAACCCAACGCATGCTCGGTGCCAGCGTCCCACATTTGCCGGGTGGAAGTGGGCATCCAGCCAGAATGGGTGGTGCCAGCTCTGCGCTCGAGACCGCCARTGCGCCTGGCACAGTGTATCCGGTGCCTCGGCCAAGGAAGAGGCCTCCTGTATGTCTCCCCAGCCTGGTGAGTCCTGTGCCTGCGCCCAGCCCAGAGCCTCCAGAGACGCCCTCCAGTCCGGAGCCTCCAGCGACGCCCTCCAGTCCGGAGCCTCCAGCGACGCCCTCCAGTCCGGCGCCTCCAGCGACGGGGTCGGCGGCGAGGGTCCTCGCACTAGAGGAGCCACCAAAGTGGGCCAAGCCAGAGGTGGAGCGGGGGCTACGTCCCGCACCAGAGCCGCCACCGCGGAGAAATGCCCACCCAGACCCTCCCCTATAGGTTCAGGTTTTGTGGCCGGAGTCCGCACCTTTTGGGGGTGGGGGGGTACTGTCACGCCCTGACCTTAGAGAGCTTTTTATGTCTCTATTTTGGTTTGGTCAGGGTGTGATTTGGGTGGGCATTCTATGTTCATTTTTCTATGTTTTTTATTTCTTTGTTTTGGCCGGGTATGGTTCTCAATCAGGGACAGCTGTCTATCGTTGTCTCTGATTGGGAACCATACTTAGGTAGCCTTTTCTCACCTGTGTTTTGTGGGTAGTTTTCTGTTTTGTGTTTCTGCACCTGAAAGAACTGTTCGTTGTCGTTTTGCTCTTTGTTATTTTGTTCAAGTGTTTTTTGAGAATAAATCATGAACACTTACCACGCTGCGCTTTGGTTCACTCCTTCTTCAACAGACGACCGTTACAGAGATTATGAAGATTTTGGGAATGTCCCTTTAATATTTTAACCTTATCCAAACCCTTTGACGTTTGCAGAAATGTCTAAAACTTTCAAAAATGTTCAAATGTTATGTTTAGAGAAATAGAATGATAGGCCTACTGAGTAGGGTGTCAAAAACACTTCAAAATATGACATTTTTATAAACGTGGACAAACGTTTAATTCTACAGTGAGACTGTGAGAGCTTGTTGGAGTACTAGTCAAGCAGAGGCAGTACCATGTCAGCATGTGCAAACCAGACTGCCACTCAAAAATGATCCCCATTCACGCTAATATATATTCCTACCAACTGTAGTTCAACAACACTAAATCAATGGCGGTATAATTTTTGCTTGTTTTTTTGTACATTTGGGATCATTTCCTAACATATGCATTCAAAAGACCGGATCATACATAAACACATACCTCTCCTCATCACGCTTTGAGCAAATTGAGGAGTAAAAGCATGGCTCCCGTTGATGACATCACATCAACACAATTTTGAAAAGAAATACAATAAAATATTTCACTCTTGAAAGTGGTGTAATACATCTCAAAAACAATAAGGTTATTTTAATAAATAATAATAATTTAAATAAATATGAAATACTTAAAGTATATTTTACACCTGTTACAAAAAATATATATAAAAATAATTATACAGATGATTAACAAAACGTGCGCAAGACAGTATACATACCTTGGTTCTTGTGGTAAATGTGAATGAAAAAATACATTTGTTCACTTTTGACAACGGTTTTCATACACATGCCTTGTCCATAATGTAGAGGTCTCTGGGTTCTTCATTGAAGATGTAAGGGAGGAGGAAGATGGCTGCTGTGACAGTCCTATAAGGTTTTAGAGAAGCCATTCATTTAAATGAACTGTAGATGATACTGTAGATTATATGTTTAACACTTTTTTGGTTACTACATGATTCCATATGTGTTATAACATAGTTTTGATGTCTTCACTATTATTCTACAATGTAGAAAATAGTTTAAAAAAATAAAACCATTGAATGAGTAGGTGTGTCCAAACTTTTGACTGGTAATGTATATATATATATATATGATCAAATATTGAATTTGGCCGTTACTACTATAGCCCATAAAACACATTGAATAACACATTCATAAATGGCAAAACAGGAAGTCAAAAATATACCCTAAGGAATAGGGTTTGGAAGTGTCTGTCCTACATTTAGAAGAAAGYTCAGAATTKTWWWATATTTTTGGACACATATTTACCCCTTTTTTTGTTGGCGCAAATCTACTTCAATACATGTTTTTTTAACCGATACCGGGTTACCTTCAGACATGTGCTGTGGGGGTTGGTGGGGCTTGTGGGGATCTTRGAGATTGTGAGAGTCTCCGCTTTCCACAGTGGGGTATAAGTTTGTAGCCTAAATGGTTTGGACACTCCAGACAGAAGTTGGCACATCGAAGGTAACGACTTCACATCSTGTTAGTGAGAGTCTCATCTTACCATATCACATTCGGACACTAGATGTTTTCTTGAGAAGACCGATTTTCGGGATGTCTCCTGGTCTGACAAACAGAGGTGTATCTCTGCTCCTTGCCACTGCAGATGCAGAAGGCCGACATAGGCGGATGTGGTGGATTGAGATGCAGCCCATGCGAAACAGATATCTCTAGGTTAAACAGATGGATTTTGATGGAGATTGTTGTATTATGTTAATTATAATGATGCAAGTTGAAGAACCCCTAAAGGATTCTCCATGAACATCTTCTTTTTAATGTAGSCTACCTCCAGATTTAGTGTGCCTTTTAGCAGTATTTCAAAAACACACGTTTGTAATAGCCTACAACTGTTTATATTKGCACCACAACAGATACAGTTACACGCCATCTTTTTCTAGAGATGCATGACAACRTTGCGACTTGCGCAAAATGTTTAGCCATGGGCATATACTGACCAAACTTGAGCACCATCCGGACACCATCCGGACACCATCCGATGCACTTTGATGTTGTATGATAATTTGGCAGCTAATTAGATTCATTAGTTCCTATGTGCCCAATGTATTAGGAGCTATACTTAGGAATACACAATAACTTTTAATATCAATAATAGAACTGTTATGTGTGTTTTGTTTGCCGGCCTGTAGTAGCCTACCCAGCCTCTACCCCTGCAATGGTGGCTGTCTCCTGATGTGTTAAATGTGTTTGTTAAATCCTTGAGTAGGCTAATAAAAAAGCATCCGAAAGCCTACATATTGTAATATAGAAAATAAGACATCTTGTTCTTAGCCATCCTTGCAAGAGAGATTTATCATATGCCTACATCYGTTCCTAGTAAGCCTCAAGTCCAAACTTGATTATTTTCTTACATCCAGACAATCCGCAGAAGCAGCAACAGCACTTTTTCATATTTTCCTTGTACCAATTTTACTGGTAAATGATCAATTTCAGATAACTAGAATATCGAAGGAAGCAGTTGTTTTTTGTAAGTGTGTTTATTCACCAAATGTTAATTGTTGGTAATTATCCAATTCATTTGAATAGTCTTTTGTCCTTTTATATCAAACTGGTTCAGTATCAATGCCCCCAGACCCAACTCATCGTTAGGTAGGTTATTAGCCTACTCTATGCCCTCCAGCGAGAGTAGGCTATTGTAAAAACCTCAGAAAGAAGTAGCAAGGACTTTCTAGATTAGAAATAAAAAATGCAAACATATTTTCAGAAAATAAATGTGTTTAACTAATCTAATCAAAAACCACATAAATATTTTTTGTAGTTATTGGTTACCTTGAGCTACAAAGACAAAGGAGGGACATCTATAAGGAATTGTGTTTGAGTTTGATCTAAAATAACATAAAGAAAAGACTAGGCAAAATAAATCATGAAAAATGTATAAAATATAGAATTACTAACTGCTGGAGTGCAGTTCACAAATAAATTCACTAGGTGGAGCCCTTTCTTCATTGTTGTTTTAGATCAAATTCAAGCACTTCTAGCCCTTTGTCATGTTAGTAGTAGTATAGAGACTATAGGTCAAAAGTAGCAATTATGATATTATCATGGAGGTCATAGAGTTTTACTGATCACCTCTCTRAAAACTTTAACAAATGCAGGGAATGTTTAAATAAATGTCACAGTAAAGTTATCAACACATTTGGACAGGGGCTGCATTATTKAATAACTCTGCCTGTGGGCTTGTAGAGGCCTTTAAAGGAAAGAGCGTATAAAACAAGTACTGCATTACATATTTAACTGATATTTACAGTTGAGATAATCAAATTCATACGTAGAAATCCACTTATGTTCTGAAGCAGCAGCAAGGTTATTGCTTATGTTTATCTCAAATTCAGGAGTGGGGCCATCTTTGAGTTTCCTATAGAAATGTCCATCAGTTGGCATCATTTCAAGTAAATACTTTGCTCTCTTTCTAAACACGTTGGAAGTTCTAAGGATTTTGTTACGTATGCGAGTGACTTGAGATGACCAAGATAACAGTTATCTACCACACACCTTAGCTAAATGTGCAAAGGCCTGTCTGATATGGGTCATRTATAAAACCCGAGGGTAAATAGTCAGACAAAAATAAACAATCGGCAATTGAGTTCTTAGGCCAGCTGTATAAACATAGCCAAATCGGAGTCTCTGTCTAAAATGTACAAACTCCACCCATCCGGGTGCCCTGGGCAAGCTAAAACAGATGCACCTTATTACATTTCTGTTCACATCTGTGTGCGTGTCATGATGTCAGCATCTGAGGGACATTCTGTAACACAATAAACACACTAACTGGGTGTGTCTTCCGCCAGAATTTCAGTCAAATGTAGGAGTGTGGGAGGTTGTGTTGTGTGCGCACCCGCTTGCTTTTATCGGAGATTAGAAACGTCGTGTCATTCATGGCCGTAACATTAAATGGTGAACAGTATGTCCACTTTAATGTATAATGTCATGCCAGCAAGAATACGGTGTGTAATGCTTTGTGTTTTGTTATAGGACACATCCTAAGAAGATGGCCCAACACGTCATTGTCTGTTATTGGGGGGCACAATTAACACGAARCTGAATGAGCTCAGTCACAAGACGGGGAGATAAACATCGAAACTGAGCACATGTCAGCCTCTCTGGCTGCTTTTCCTTCTATAAACCCCATTATGCCACTGATTGTATTGACTGGAGACGTGTTACAATGGCGTCAATGCACTGACTGTCATTAGGAATCTAGAGGGAGTGTGATAAAGCATCAATGAGTAGCCAAATAAGTGTCCTTATTATGCTGAAACAATAAGGCTATTAAAGAAAAAACAATGTGTTCAGTAGACACCTTACATCTGATAATTGGAATACTTTTGGGAACCTGTATCTAATAACTAGAAATATATCTGATTCTAAGGTTAGACGTATAGCTTGTTGTTTGATCCWCCTTTATTAAATGGAATAGAATAGCCCCATTGTTCACGAGAGAACCTTGTTGTGCCATGAATTAGCCCGCTAACCAAAGAAAATTGGTAAACAATGAACGCGTAAGCCTTTCACTGGAGCTAAGCTGTCTAAAAATAGAGGAGAAGGACGGGATAGAGACAGGGGATTGAGAGGTTGGGCGATGACAGTTGGACAGAGGGGGATGGTGAAGCTTACTGCCAGGTAAGGATGTGAATGGGGATTTGTTGTTGTCTACTAAGCAGCCTTGACTGCCAATCGAGAGAGGGTACATTTTTAGAAACACACACAACACACCGTGTGCACAGTCCCGTCTCGAGTGCTCTTCAAGCCACTTGCAGCTGGACACGCACGTTGCCACCCTCCCTCGTCATGTGTCTGACTATGATGAGCATGTTGGGCTGTATGGTGTTGACTTGGATGGTGAGTATGCGCACGTTGGTCATTTCACAGGAAGACACCACAATCTTTTCAGACCCCTAAGTGTCCATCGTTTTTTGTTCGGGCAACAGATAGATTCTTAGAAAAAATGTAAATAGAAACACATCAACGAACAGAGGTCATTAAACGAGGACAAYATGAACAGGATATCTAGCGCAAGTGTTGGTGAAAAACATTTACACGTTTCAGTTATCACTCATTACCACAGATACGCGAGTGCAGCGTTTGTACCAGTATAAAGAGCTATCTTACAGTGGACTAACAAACAAGTTCCACGGTCCCCGCCACCATACTGTCTATAAGAGGATGACACGACCACATGACGGGACACACTGTGGCTATTGTGTGCGGGTGTGTCTCTGGGATGGTAACGAAAAAAGTTTGAGAGAAGGTAAATCGTTTAAGACGATCATAATGGTTCTACTATGGTGGCTAGTCTCCACACCAGCCTTTCAGAAGACAAAAGGAAGCCGACAACACCGTTGGAGGCCTCACGTACTCTGATCCCTCGCTCTCTTTCTCTTTGTATCCATCCTCTTTCTTTCTTTGGCCTTGCACTCTTTGACCCCAGGCCAGAAAGACATGCTATTGGAGAGGACAAGAAGAAGACGAAGGAGGGACACACAGCATGGTGAGTGACACACAGGCCAGACACACTCGCGATAAGATGGTCACAGGAATAGAAGGAGAGAGAGAGAGGGGGGGGGGTAAGGAAAACAGGCTGTTGGAAAAGAGGGAGGGATAAGGGAGTGGGCAGAGGGAGATGGAGAGAAAGAAATTGGCTTTGTGGATTAAGCAGGGGTTGGAGTTGTGGGTGAAACGAGGGCCCTCGACAGCTGAAGTGAAATGTAGCTGTAGTTTGGCACTGCTCGATTGGTTAATGCGCTTAGCTAGGTCAGTCAGTATGGAGAGTGTTTGGTTTGGTTGGTGATGAAGACCAGAGGATTTTTTATTGTAGTATGCTGTATCATGGGGGGGGGGGGGGGGGGGGGTGCCATGATGGTATCCTGTGGTCGAGTTTGCATGTGGTACTTTGACCCAAAATGTGTCAATAATGAGGCAAGGGAGGGCTTTTTTTAATATAAATTTAAAAATATATATATATATATTCCATGTTTAGATTTCTGTCAGAGCAGGCTTCATCAGTGCCACGATGCTGTTAGATGAATCCAGGGGAAGACTACAGTACAGTACAGTCTCCACCAGACTCTTTAGCCATATTGCTACTGAGCTAGATATGATTAAAATGTCTTGAAATCCTCCATTGAAGTTATCAGCTCGATATATTTTCATGTTTGTCAGGTGTCATGTAGTCCTTATATACAGTCCATTCAGAAAGTTTTCAGACCCCTTGACTTTTTCCACATTTTGTTACATTACAGCCTTATTCTAAAATTGATGAAATTGTTTTTTCCTCGTCAATCGGCACACAATATCCCATAATGAAAAAGCAAAAACAGGTTTTTATAAATGTTTGCAATTTATTAAAAAAATACAAAAAAACTTAAATATCACATTTACATAAGTATTCAGACCCTTTACTCAGTACTTTGTTGAAGCACCTTTGATAGCGATTGCAGCTTCAAGTCTTCTTGGGTATGACGCTACAAGCATGGCACACCTGTATTTGGGGAGTTTCTCCCATTCTTCTCTGTAGATCCTCTCAAGCTCTGTCAGGTTAGATGAGGAGCGTTGCTGCACAGCTATTTGCAGGTCTCTCCAGAGATGTTTGATCAGGTTCAAGTCCGGTCTCTGGCTGGGCCACTCAAGGACATTCAGAGACTTTTAGAGACAACATTCAGAGACAAAGCAACACCTGCGTTGTCTTGGCTGTGTGCTTAGGGTCGTTGTCCTGTTGAAAGGTGAACCTTTGCCCCAGCCTAATGTCCTGAGCGCTCTGGAGTAGGTTTTCATAAAGGATCCCTCTGTACTTTGCTCCGTTCATCTTTCCCTCGATCCTGACTAGTCTCCCAGTCCCTGCCACTGAAAAACATCCCCACAGCATGATGCTGCCACCACCATGCCTCCAGACATGACGCTTGGCATTCAGGCCAAAGAGTTCAACCTTGGTTTCATCAGACCAGAGAATCTTGTTTCTCATGGTCTGAGAGTCTTTACGTGCCCTTTGGCAAACTGGGCTGTCATGTGTCTTTTACTGAGGAGTGGCTTCCGTCTACTCTTGCTCTGGTTAGCCTGGCGGCCAGCTCTAGGAAGAGTCGTGGTGGCTCCAAACTTATTCCATTTAAGAATGATGGAGGCCACTGTGTTCTTGGGGACCTTTCAATGATGGGAACCCTTCCCCAGATCTGTGCCTCGACACAATCCTGTCTTGGAGCTCTACGGCGGTTCCTTCGACCTCATGTCTTTGTTTTTGCTCTGACATGCACTGTCAACTGTGGGACCTTATATAGACGGGTGTGTGCCTTTCCAAATCATTGAATTTACCACAGGTGGACTCCAATCAAGTTATAGAAACATCTCAAGGATGATCAATGGAAACAAGGTGCACCTGAGCTCAATTTCGAGTCTCATAGCAAAGGGTCTGAATACTTATGTAAATAAGGTATTTCTGTTATTTATTTTTAATACATTTGCAAACATTTCTAAAAACCTGTTTTTGCTTTGTCATTATGGGGTACTGTGTGTAGATTGATGAGGAAAACATTGTATTTAATCCATTTTAGAATAAGGCTTTAACATAACAAAATGTGGAAAAAGTCAAGGGGTCTGAATACATTCCGAATGAACAAATAAAATGTTATTCAATATTCTGAAATACATGTATTCATTCATATTAAATACAGTATTTGTATTTCTTGATTTCTTCATACATATCTGAGTCAATGAAGGTTGCTGATGGGAGGACAGATCATAATAATATCTGAAACGGAGTCAATGGAATGGTTTCAAACATATATATATATATATATATATATTACCTTAATTTAACTAGGCAAGTCAGTTAAGAACAAATTCTTATTTACAATGACGGCCTACCCTGGCCAAACCCGGACGACGCTGAGCCAATTGTGCGCCGCCCTATGGGACTCCCGATCACTTCTGGATGTGATACAGCCTGGATATTAAAGATGTGGTTTCCATGTAGTTGATAACATTCCATTCACTCCATTACAGCCATTACTATGAGTCGTCCTCCCCTCAGCAGCCTCCACTGATCTGAGTGCATGGTGGAATCTCTGACTCACAGTGTGGCCTGGCTAAGTGTCACCAGTATCTTGAAGTGGTCACTTGACATTCAAACAGCTCACAGAATGCAGCTCAGAGCTCACAGAATGCAGCTCAGAGCTCATCGAATGCAGCTCAGGACCTCGTAGATAATGCAGCTCAGAGCTCACAGAATGCCAGCTCAGACCCTCGAGAATCAGCTCAGAGCTCACACAATGCAGCTCCAGAGCCTCAACAGAATGCAGCTCAGAGCTCATAGAATGCAGCTCAGACTCGTAGATGCAGCTCAGAGCTCACAGAATGCAGCCTAGACCTCGTAGAATGCAGCTCAGAGCTCACAGAATGCAGCTCAGAGCTCACAGATGCAGCTCAGAACTCACAGAATGCAGCTCAGAGCTCAAGAATGCAGCTCAGACCCTCGTAGAATGCAGCTCAGAGCTCACAGAATGCAGCTCAGACCTCGTAGAAGCAGCTCAGAGCTCACAGAATGCAGCTCAGAGCTCACAGAATGCAGCACTCAGAACATCACAGAATGCAGCTCAGAGCTCAATGACTCAGAATGTGCAGCTCAGAGCTCACAGAATGCAGCTCAGAGCTCATAGAATGCAATACCAACCATGAAGAGGAAAAATAAATCTTCTGTGAGGAAGACGTTGTAAAGTTTGTTGTGTCATTTCTACAGTAAAGGCTTCAGATTTCAAGCTAGCTCACATTTATATAAAGTATCTAAATATGCACAATATTGACTGAAAAAACTGTGCATCAAAACAATCTGGATAAAGGGCAAACTGGTCAGCTTATCATTATTAAGGGAACATATTGGAGGCTCTTCTCTTTCCCAAAGTCCGCACTTTACGGAAACACACAGCACAATCTAGAGCAGATAGGACGGATATTCCCATACCATCAGACGGACTAAAATGACTAATTCATTGATTGGTGTCTATGGTGGTTCAATGTGTATAATTACACATGGAACAGAGCTGGGCTACCAGTTGTAGAAATAGGAATATGATGAACGCCCCACCTGATCTATCACTAATCTAAGGTCAATCCTTAATTTTCACCCTGATGGTTGAGGTTAGGATTATTTAAAACATATTTTTTATTGTCAGATACACCAGATAGATGCAGTGAAATGTGTTGTTTTACAGGGTCAGCCATAGTAGTACAATGCCCCTGGAGTAAATTAGGGTTAGTTGCCTTGCTCAAGGGCAAATCGACAGATTCTTTACCTGTCAGCTGGGTATTCGAACCAGCAACCTTTCGGTTATTGGCCAACGCTCAAACCGCTAGTAACAGAAAGGTGAGTGTCACGCTTGTTGAAATGAGTGGACCAAGGCGCAGCGTGCGTGGAGTTCCACATATATATTTAATAGTGAAACTATCAACCAAAACAACAAAGAATATAACAAAACGTGCAGTATTGCAGTGCTCAAGGCAACTATACAAAAAAAAGATCCCACAAACAAACAGGTGGAAAAAAGGCTGCCTAAATATGATCCCAATCAGAGACAACGATTGACAGCGGCTCCGGTTCCACACAGTACATATGGAGACACAGTACATATGGCCGGCGCAGGATATACTGGGCCGTGGAGGGCGCACTGGAGGTCTGGAGCGTAGAGCTGGCACAACGCGTCCTGGACAAAGGACCACCTTCGCACGCAAGTGCGGGGATCTGCGCACGGACGCACTGGGGCTGTGAAGCGCACTGGAGATACAGGCACGTAGAGGCCGGCGCAGGATATCCTGAACCGAGGAGTCGCATTGGAGACCAGGCGCGTTGAGCCAGCACCACCCGTCCTGGACAGAAACCACTTTCGCACGGCAAGTGCGGAGAGCTGGCACAGAACGCACTGGGCTGTGGATATGTACTGGAGCCACAGTGCGTATCACCGCGAAACATGGTGCCTGACCGGTCACACGCCTCCCACGGTGAGTACGGGGATTGGCTCTGGTTCAACCCCTGTCTTCGCCAAACCACCCGGTGCCAACCACCCCGTGTGCCTCCCCCAAAAATGTTTTGGGGCTGCCTCTCGGGCTTCCGTCATGGTCGCGAACCCCGTGTCGTCGTGTGTTCCTCCCTCGCTGCTCTGTCTGCCTCCTGGCAGGCTTCGTGTCTTGCCAAGACTTCCTCCCAAGTCCAGGATATTCTCTCCTCGACCTCCTCCAAAGACCAGGATGCCATCTCCTCCCGGCACGCGCTGGCTTGGTCCAGTTGTGGTGGGATCTTCTGTCACGCTTGTTGAAATGAGTGGACCAAGGCGCAGCGTGCGTAGAGTTCCACATTATATTTAATAGTGAAACTTACAACCAAAACAACATAGAATATAACAAAAGTGCAGTATTGCAGTGCTCAAGGCAACTATACAAAAACAAGATCCCACAACAAACAGTGGGAAAGGCCTGCCCTAAATATGATACCCAATCAGAGACAACGATAGACAGCTGCCTCTGATTGGGAACCATACCAGGCCAACATAGAAATAACAAAACTAGAATGCCCACCCTAGTCACACCCTGACCTAACCAAAATAGAGAATAAAAAGGCTCTCTAAGGTCAGGGCGTGACACTGAGTAAGCTGATCCTAGATCTGTGAACAACTTCTAGCCAGAGTGTAAATGTAACTGAGCTACTGAGTGAGGACAGGATCTCTGTGTGACATTTTAAAGCTTCCCCTGGGTTGTGGAGATGCCAGCTGCTTTAAGAATTACTGTTAATATTTAATGATAGGGGTTCTCGTTACTGTACCTACTGCTGACATTCACTCACTTAGTCCCTCAGTGAATTTGTGACTATGTGACCAAATTAAACACATAATAAAAAATGCAGGGGATTGCAAATTTGACCAATCACTGCAGAGTTCACGCAGAAAATCCAACCAGTAAACTTGTCTATGTCAACCCACGTGTCTATGGCAACCCACATGTAACGCCCCTCATCTACCACCAACCTACTACCTAGCAAGCCTTTTGTTTGTTACGTTTCTTGTCTGGGTAGGCGTAGGTAGCGCTCGATTTCTATTTCAGTGGCCTGGCAGTAAACGGCAAAAAACAAAACAACAGTGAAAAGCACATGGTGGAAAACACATTGTGAAGGGTAGAACTTATTTGATGAACAGGCATTACAGCACCATTGACATCAGAAACAAATGGGAGTGTCACTATTCTTCATCCTTAGATTCGTGTGTGGTATTTTAGTTAGGGATGACATTCGTCGCCTCTACTTGATTACTATCGGCAAACTCTGCCTTCGCTGCTTATGTAGTTTGCCATCCCCCCTGAGTGTCACGACTTCCGCCGAAGTTGGTCCCTCTCCTTGTTCGGGCGGTGTTCGGCGGTCGACGTCACCGACCTTCTAGCCATCGCTGATACATTTTTCATTTTCCATTGGTTTTGTCTTACATCACACCTGGTTTCAATCCCATCAATTACATGTGTATTTAACCCTCTGTTTCCCCTCATGTTTTGTCGGAGATTGTTTTATTRTATGTATGTGCAAGTCATGTGTCGGTGTGCGACGGGTTTTGTACCCACTATTATTATTTTTTGKATATTTTGTTTTTTGGAGTTATATGAGCACCTATTAAACGACTCCGTTTATACCAAGTTTGTTTTCCTGCGCCTGACTTCCCTGCCACCGACACGCACTCAATACGCCGAGAGGGAACATTGGTTCTGCCATCAAGGCAGAGCTGCCTTCGGAACAAGATTGAATAAGGAAAACTCTACTGAGCGAAATTGCATCTCAGACAGTTTGATTCAAGCAGGGACACATAATCAGGCGTATACCTCAGCACACCTAGAGCTACATAGTGCATTTTCTGTCACTTCCTCTATTCCTTCATATTCCTCTACCCTGAGTTCTCTCAGCTCTCATCAATTCCATGTCCTTCCCTTCCTTTCCACCCCTTTCTTCTCTCTTTTCCAATTTCCTTTCTCCACCTTCCGCCCTGTTTTGGCTGGCAAGAAAAAATTCTAGTGTATTTCTACACCAACAGCCCAGCAACATGCAGGGTCTCACCCTCCAATCATGTCTTGCCAAGTCCCAGCTCTCCTCCAATCAAAATGTGCCCGAATTCCATCTCTTTTCCAATCCCAAACTGAGGCCTGCACTGCAGATGCAGAGTGTGGACACGGTGACAATATTCTGTTCATCACCTTGTTAGGCAGGTAAAGAATGTTCTGTCTGGTCAGACATCTTTCCTCCTACTACAGTATGGTTATAGAGGGAGATAAAAGGTGATGGGATCTTACACATGATCGTACGTTGGCTGAGGCGGCACTTGCAACGGGTAGGAATGACAACACCTATCGGAGATGATGACATCTGGGTTTATTTGTCAAATCTTCATGATCTTAGTTATCATTCCTTATTGAACAGAGCTCTATTCTATTCATATATTTCATGTGTTATTAATATCAGTCATCCATGATGATGGGGAGGGCAGGCAGGTAATGACATGTGGTTTTGTTTGTCAAATGGTGATGATGCCATTATTATACAAACGTTTAGGCAGGGATTCAATCTGAGCGCTCCAGTGCAGCTTTTTAAAGGCAATGTTACCGCGTTCAGAGATGGCATTCAAGGTAAACGCTGCAGATGAAGGCTCAATTGGAAATTACCTTTAAATGTCCCGGCCTTAGTATTTAAATACACTAAAGGGTATTTAAATAGCTCACTCACTCAATCAAACAACAAACCCAGAACTGAATTCTATACCAAAACCAAGCCTGGGGTAACAAGGTCTAAGCACGTCACCATTCATTAGGAAGTACAGTATATAAAGAAAAATGTACGGGACCCACCATAGAAACCTAATAATTCACTAGAGTGGATTTTGGCATCTTAGCAACATGAAAAAAATCTGTCATATCGGTCAAGAAAATGTTTCATTCTAGTAACTGATCAAATATGGTCAAACATAGGATCCACCCACATCCACCCTAGCCTGGGGGCCAGTCATTCGGATTCTGCTTGAGCTGTTTAGTACTTTTTTCCTATACAAAGGAGAATATCCTTTTTAAATAATGTTTCCCAGTATTTGTCCCCAGGTCCAAAGGGGTGCACCTTTTGTTTTGCCCGAGCACTAACACACTTGATTCAACTAATCAACTCATCATCAAGTTTTTAGGTGTGTTACTGCTAGGGCAAAAAGGAACATGTGCACCCCTTTGGACCCAGGACCAAGATTGGGAAACATTGCATGAATGTATGACAACAACAGAGTAGTTGATTTAAGTAGAAACAGATCTGGCAACATAAGCTCTCCCCCAACAGGGAGAAGTCATTACCGAATCCACATCTGGCCAAACCAACCCAACCACCCCTTGCTTGGCTGTTTGTTYCTATGACAAAGGATTTGACTAAAGTAGAAACAGCCTCTGGCAACCAAAGCATTTTTTGTTGTTGTACTATTCCAATAAGTGCTGAGATGTTTTCCTTGCAGCCCCCAGTGATAAACCACCTCTCAGTATAGCCTCTCAGGGCAAATTAACAGTGATTTATTGGCACGATTTGTTAGTGTGTTGTAGCATTGGTTAAATAATCACGTTTTCTATGGGTTCCAGCTACTCTGGCTAATGAGGAGAGGTGTGTGTGTGTGTGTGTGTGTGTGTGTGTGTGTGTGTGTGTGTGTGTGTGTGTGTGTGTGTGTGTGTGTGTGTGTGTGTGTGTGTGTGTGTGTGTGTGTGTGTGTGTGTGTGATCAGTTTGCAGCATCTGCAAAGAAGGCCATTCAAATGCGTTACTTTGTAAACCTCTAAGCAGAAGACAGAAGATGAAAGGGTTATCCTCAAACGTTTGAAGCAATGGCTTAGAAAACACTACACTCATTTGAACTATAAAGTGTTGCCTAGATGTCCTTCATCTGATGAAGGTGAAAATAAAATGTGTCATTTTAATGTACATTTTCATAATGTTTTATACTTTAACTCCTGCTAAACCAAAAATCTGAGCAGAACGTTTAAGAATGTCATCCGCTGTCAATTCACCATTCTATGCCAAAGCAGTTTGATTGGACCTTAGTCTGGACTCTCTGCTCTGATTGGAGGATGAAAAAGAGCCGCTTCCTGGATGCATCAGTGTTTGGTTGCGTCATAAAGCAGAACCAGGGAGAACCGGCTGTGTGAGTGTGTCTGCATGCGTCCAGATGTTCACTCAAATCAGACCAGGACTGTGTGTCAGACACAACCCTCCCCACGACCTCTAATCCATTGACCATGCTTGTAGCACACAGTGTGAAATGAATCATCCAATGTGTGTATATATGATCGTCACATATGGTCCCTGCTTCTGTTCGCATGTATCAGTAAAAGTCATCAACAAATGTATATGTGTGGTCATTAGTAATTAGGACTGTGCTGTTTCATTTTCAACCTGATTTAATTTCACATTTGAGCTTTGGGCTGAACTTTACATTTACCAGAGAGAGTAGAAAACCCACTGTAGTTTTATTCTACTTTGACCACTAATGTGACATTTTTTAAATCCGAATTTACCTTGGGTTTATGTTGGATGTATCGGTGTGGCTACTAGCTTAGTTTAGCACTTTAGCATCGCCTCAGTTCACTCACAGCATGTCCTCCATCTATCACCTTGTTGCAGTTGTTTTAGAGAGACAAATTCCCTCTGACACATTCACACATACAACACACTGAGTGTACAAAACATTAGGAACACCTTCCTAATATTGAGTTGCACCCCATTTTGCCCTCAGAGCAGCCTCAATTCCTCGGGGCATGGACTCTACAAGGTGTCGAAAGCGTTCCACAGGGATGTTGGCCCATGTTGACTCCAATGCTTCCCGAAGTTGTGTCAAGTTGGCTGAATGTCCTTTGGGTGGTGGACCATTCTTGATACACACAGGAAACTGTTGAGCGTGAAAAACCCAGCAGAGTTGCCGTTCTTGACACACTCAAACCGGKGCGCCTGGCATCTACTRTCGTACCCCGTTCAAAGGCACTCAGTTGTCTCAAGGCTTAAAAATCCTTCTTTAACCTGTTTCCTCCCTTTCATCTACATTGATTGAAATGGATATAACAGGTGACATCAATAAGTGATCATAGCTTTCAGCTAGATTCACCTGATCAGTCTATGTCATTATGTCATGGAAAGAGCGGGTGTTCTTAATGTTTTGTMCATACTGTATTGTTTCAGTTTTTCACTTTCAGTTTATTTGTAGAAAATGTGCAGACATCTGRATTACATTACTTAAGAATTACATTTAGACTTTTACGCAAGAGAGAAATAGTYCAGAAAATACATGAATAAATACATTTTAAAAAGGCAAACATCTAAGCTTGATTTGTAGGCTATTATCAACGGTTTAATGGTACTAGGGTTTGTATTTAGTCACGTTCTACAAAAACAYTAATTTTGTTTCCCCATTACAAGAACATTTAAGACAGGAATTGGAAAACCTTTTCTTAAACAGCATATATATATCCAATTTAAAAACTATTTCAATTGATCAACTTCAGTGTTAACGTCCAAATTGTTGATGCGGTATCTGCTGTAATTTTTCTGCTGTTGTACAGTCTGATTGCAGTCTGCAGGAAGAACTGTTGGAGAAGGTTTGTCCTAGCAGGTGGAGCTGTTTCGCACTACAGTGACCATTATCTCAGTGGATCCATCATGTCACACACAAACACACACTCATAATGCACATTAGTAATACATGTGTAGAGAGGGACAGAGGAATTTGAAAAGCCCTTGACTTTACCCAGGTGCAAGGCTTAACTCAAGGGTAAGGCTGATACTGTGTGTGTGTGTGTGTGTGTGTGTGTGTGTGTGTGTGTGTGTGTGTGTGTGTGTGTGTGTGTGTGTTGTGTGTGTGTGTGTGTGTGTGTGTGTGTGTGTGTGTGTGTGTGTGTGTGTGTGTGTGTGTGTGTGTCTGTGTGCGTGTGTGGTTGTGTGTGCGTGCGTGCGTGCGTGGGTGGGCGCGTGCGTGGGCGCGTGTGTATGTGTTTGTGATATCCTGTCTTTTGGTATGTTAACCTTGAGTGAGTATCCTTCCTCTAAGCATTATGGATGGGGAATTGGCCAATCAGCCATCGGTCACTTTGGAAACTGCCAACCCCCCCCATCCCTCTTTCATCCCTCTCCTTATCACATTACATCTTCATTCCAACACACACAGTCAATATGAGAGAGAGAGAAAATATGTTACAGCTGTGTGTGTGTGTGTGTTGTTGTGTGTGTGTGTGTGTGTGTGTGTGTGTGTGTGTTGTGTGGTGTGTGTGTGTGTGTGTGTGTGTGTGTGTGTGTGTGTGTGTGTGTGTGTGTGTGTGTGTGTGTGTGTGTGTGTGTGAGAGACACAAATAGCTGAGCAGATAAAAGACGAGTGCAATTGACGCGCTTCTTCTAAAAATAGACTCCATGAGTTTACTCACAAGAAGAGAGTGAGGGATGGAGGGTGAGAAGACAGAGGAAGGGAACAGGAGGGAGTGGGGGGGCATCAAAAGTGCTGCAAGTTGCCACATAGTATTTTCAGTCCAGCACAAGTTGTGCTGTTTCTATCTCGTCAACACTTCCCCCCACTCCAGGTGTTTTCTATGCATTTCATACTGAAGCAAGGTATGGTACATATTGTATTATCTGATGAATTCCAAGTACTAATCAAAACTATCCTACAGGTACTGTAATACTGAGGTGACAGGCTTCCAGTCTATATTTGTACATCTGGTAAATCAGATGCTGGAGCATTGCAGCGCCAATTATTACCCACTCATTCTCAGAGAGGAACAGTGTTGTGTGTGTGTGTGTGTGTGTGTGTGTGCATGCCGTGTGTTTGTGTGCTTGCATGTGTGTGTGTGTTTGCGTGTGTGTGCTTGCGTGTTTGTGTGTGTTTGTGTGTGATTGTGTGCACACGTGTGCGTGTCGGTGTTTTTTCTGTCACAGCTGCCTTGGAAAAGATTACATGCACACACCTCATAGGACGTAGCAGACAGTCAGACACCCAACGGTACATAGGCAGTTACATATTCAGAGGAGTGTGTCTGACAGTCGAGTCTGGCAGTGGGATTGGTGCAGTAGAATGAGGTGCAGCAGCAGACTGACTGTGAGACCCTGAGTACGGTAGCTCAAAATCAAATCAAATTTTATTAGTCACATACACATGGTTAGCAGATGTTAATGCGAGTGTAGCGAAAATGCTTGTGCTTCTTAGTTCCGACAATGCAGTAATAACCAAACAGTAATCTAACCTAACAATTCCACACTACTACCTTACACAACACACAAAGTGTGAAGGGATAAAGAATATGTACATAAAGATATATGAATGAGTGGTGGTACAAGAACGGCATGGCAGATGCAGTAGATGGTATAGAGTACGGTATAATACGTATGAGAATGAGTACTGTAGGGTATGTAAAACATAAAGTGGCATAGTTTAAAGTGGCTAGTGGTACATGTATTGCATAAAGATGGCAAGATGCAGTAGATGATATAGAGTAAACAGTATATACATATGAGATGGGTAATGTTAGGTATGTGTAAACATTGTATTAAGTGCATTGCTTAAAGTTGGCTAGTGGTACATTTTTACATAATTTCCATCAATTCCCATTTTTTAAAGTGGCTGGAGTTGAGTCAGTATTTGGCAGCGGCCGCTAAATGTTAGTGGTGGCTGTTTAACAGTCTGATGGCCTTGAGATAGAAGCTGTTTTTCAGTCTCTCGGTCCCTGCTTTGATGCACCTGTACTGACCTCCGCCTTCTGGATGATAGCGGGGTGAACAGCAGTGGCTTGGTGTTGTTGTTGTCCTTGGATGATCCTTTAAGGCCTTCCTGTGACATCGGGTGGTGGTAGGTGTCCTGGAGGGCAGGTAGCGTTTGCCCCTGGTGATGCGTTCTGCAGACCTCACTACCCTCTGGAGAGCCTTACGGTTTGTGGCGGAGCAGTTGCCCACCAGGCGGTGATACAGCCCGACAGGATGCTCTCGATTGTGCATCTGTAGAAGTTTGTTGAGATGCTTTTGGTGAAAGCCGAATTTCTTCAGCCTCCTGAGGTTGAAGACGGCGTCTGCTGCGCCTTCTTCACAACGCTGTCTGTGTGGGTGACCAAATTCAGTTTGTCCCGTGATGTGTACACCGAGGAACTTTAAAACTTTCCACCTTCTTCCACTACTGAACCCGTCGATGTGGATAGGGGGGTGCTCCCTCTGCTGTTTCCTGAAGTCCACAATCATCTCCTTGTTTTGTTGACGTTGAGTATGAGGTTATTTTCCTGACACCACACTCCGAGGGCCCTCACCTCCTCCCTGTAGGCCGTCTTCGTCGTTGTTGTGATCAAGCCTACCACTGTAGTGTCATCCGCAAACTTGATGATTGAGTTGGAGGCGTGCATGGCCACGCAGTCGTGGGTGAACAGGGGAGTACAGGAGAGGGCTCAGAACGCACCCTTTTTGGGGCCCCAGTGTTGAGGATCAGCGGGTGGAGATGTGTTACCTACCCTCACCACCTGGGGCGGCCCGTCCAGGAAGTCCAGGACCCAGTTGCACAGGGGGGGTCGAGACCCAGGGTCTCGAGCTTGATGACGAGTTTGGAGGGTACTATGGTGTTAAATGCTGAGCTGTAATCGATGAACAGCATTCTCACATGGGTATTCCTCTTGTCCAGATGGGTTAGGGCAGTGTGCAGTGTGGTTGCGATTGCGTCGTCTTGTGGACCTATTGGGTCGGTAAGCAAATTGGAGTGGGTCTAGGGTGTCCGGTAGGCGTGGAGGTGATATGGTCCTTGACTAGTCTCTCAAAGCACTTCATGATGACGGAAGTAGTGCTACGGGGCGGTAGTCGTTTAGCTCAGTTACCTTAGCTTTCTTGGGAACAGGAACAATGGTGGCCCTCTTGAAGCATGTGGAACACAGACTGGGATAAGGATTGATTGAAATATGTCCGTAAAACACACCAGCCAGCTGGTCTGCGCATGCTCTGAGGACGCGGCTGGGAATGCCGTGGGGCCTGCAGCTTGCGAGGGTTAACACGTTTAAATGTTTTACTCCACCTCGGCTGCAGTGAAGGAGAGGCCCGCAGGTTTTGGTAGGGGCCGTGTCGGTGGCACTGTAATTGTCCTCAAAGCGGCAAAAAGTTGTTTAGCCTGTCTGGGAGCAAGACATCCTGGTCCTCGACGGGCTGGTTTTCTTTTTTAATCCGTGATTGACTGTAGACCCTGCCACATAACCTCTTGTGTCTGAGCTGTTGAATTCTCGACTCGATTTTTGTCTCTGTACTGAGACTTAGCCTGTTTGATTGCCTTGCGGAGAGAATAGCTACACTGTTTTGTATTCGGTCAGCTTCCGGTCACCTTGCCCTGGTTAAAAGCAGTTGGTTCGCGCTTTCAGTTTCACGCGAATTGCTGCCGTCAATCCACGTTTCTGGTTTGGGAATGTTTTTATCGTTGCTGTGGTGTACGACATCGTCAATGCACATTCCTATGAACTCGCTCACCGAATCAGCAATTCGTCATATTGTTGTTGGACGCGATGCGGAACATATTCCAATCCGCTCGTGATCGAAGCAGTCTTGACGCGTGGATTCAGATTGGTCGGACCAGCGTTGAACAGACTGAGCGCGGGAGCTTGTTGTTTGAGTTTCTGTTTGTAGGCAGGAATCAACAAAATGGAGTCGTGGGTCAGCTTTTCCGAAAGGGGGGCGGGGAGGGCCTTATAAGCGTCGCGGAAATTGGTATAACAATGGTCTAGTGTTTTTCCAGCCGCTGGTAGCACAATCGATATGCTGATAGAATTTAGGGAGTTTTGTTTTTTTAGATTAACCTTGTTAAAAATCCCCAGCTACGATGAATGCAGCTCAGGGTGTGTGGTTTCCAGTTTAAAAGAGTCAGATAAAGTTCGTTCAGGCCATCGATGTGTCTGCTTGGGGGGGAATGTATACGGCTAGTGATTATGATTGACGAGAATTCCTTGGTAGATAATGCGGTCGACATTTGATTGTGAAGGATTCTAGATCAGGTGAACAGAACGACTTGAGTTCTTGGTGTGTTGTTATGATGATCACCACTTCTCGTTAATCATAAGGCATACCCCCCGCCCCTCTTCTTACCGGAAAGATGTTTGTTTCTGTCGGCGCGATGCAATGAAGAAACCAGCTGGCTGCACCGAACTCCGTTAGCGTCCCTTGAGTTAGCCATGTTTCCGTGAAGCAGAGCACGTTGCAATCCCTGATGTCTCTCTGGATTGCTACCCGTGCTCGGATTTCATCAACCTTATTGTCAAGAGACTGGACATTGGCGAGTAGTATGCTAGGGAGTGGGAGCGCGATGTGCCCGTCTCCGAAGCCTGACCAGAGACCGCCAACGTTTTTCCCTTTTTCGGCGTCGCACGGTCGCCGCTGCGGATCAAGATCCATTGTATTGTGTGGGAAGGCAAAACACTGGATCCGTTTCGGGGAAGTCATATTCCTGGTAGGAACGATGATGAGTTGACGTTAATCGTATATTCAGATGTTCCCTCCGACTAGTAATTAATGAAACCTAAGATTACCCGGGGTACCGATGTAAGAATAACACGTAAAAAACAAAATACTGCATATTTTCCAAGGAACACGAAGCGAGGCGGCCATCTCTTTTCGGCGCCGGATATCATGGGGTGACCAGGTGGGGTGCCATGGGTGGACCAGGCTCGTATGGGGTGATCAGGTGCAAGCGATAATGATGATATAGCAGAGGGGAAAGGAAAGGGAAGAGAGACGTGAGCGTGGCGCTAGGCTTGCACTCTGTCACACTGACTCATTGGGCACAGCAGCAACAGCAGAAATACAGGCCTCTCCCTGACTCTGCCATCAGCCCCTCTCACAGCAGGAGCACATGCTCCATTCTGTTCAGTGTGACAGAGTGAGTAAGGGAGATACACAGCCTTAGCGTAGTTGCATCTCCTGGGGCTACGGCACAGATGCTACCTACCGATGCTACCTACCRATGCTACCTACCGATGCTACTGCTGACGCACGTGGGTTTTTGTGCCCTAGGAACACAGTCTGGTGTAAACGAGACCGAATTAGAGAGAACCTGGGATTAAAATTCCTTAATTCAGAGTTTGTATGTCATACTGTAGGACCTAGTTAATCATAGAGAGATAAATAAAAGAGACCTAGGGAACACAGGAGGTTGGAGGCACCTTAATTGGGGAGGATGGGCTCGGGTTTATGGATGGAGCGGAAGAAGTGGAATGGTATCAAACACATGGTGTTTGATGTCATTCCATTAGCGCCATTCCAGCCATTTTTATGTGCCGTCCTCCCCTCAAACAGCCTCGTGATAGAGGGAGGTACAATGGAGCTGGAGCTGCTGGAATCTGTTTAAAGGTACATGAACAGTCAAAATTGTGTTTTTCATTACTTTTCATGATATTTGGGTTAAACCATGACCAAAGTATGAGAAATGACAATTGCTTCTAAACTGATAAAGTTTGATCATAAAGTTACTGGTCCCCTCCCCCATGTCAAACACTTGGATTGGGRAGGTGGGATTATTAAAGGTATAGGGTTACATCAACCTAACTCTCATTTTAATACACCAATGGTAACATGAGATTCTCTTACCTAATTTAAATAAGTACCGCCTTGTAACCAACATCGGAGAAGGTGTGTTTGCGGAGGGGCATGGTTTATATAGCTAGATAGCTAGCTACCCTACTGGTGCCAAAATATGACTGTAAGGTGTCAGCAAATATAATTAAAAGTTTACACTATTCATCTATGGCAAAAAATACTTATATGYCTCCCATTTCATCTATGTCTGGTGTTAGCTAGGTACTGGCTAGCTAGGTCTTCGGCCAGGATGGAACAAAAGGGGGGTAAAGGTCGTTAATGACAACATATCCGTCAGTGCTGCCGTGAACCACATCACAAGAGACAAGAGATAATTTATCACAAGAGATAATTTATGCAATTTAAATGTTGTTTGAGTTGGTTTGTGTATCAACACATTTTCTTGAGATGATTTTACTGCAACACTGCTAAATGCATCCAAGTTTCTTGACATAGGCGTTTCAAAGAGCTGTCAGTCCAATTTAATTAAGCTACCCACCCACTCAGCCTGTCTTTTCAAACTTCCTGGTAAACGTGCAGTTTTCTGTGTATGATGAATTATGGTGATGATGATTCCATGTTTTTTTTGTGACTGTTGTTTTATGTAAAATGTCCATCCCTGGATGGAAAATAAAGTTTGGCTCTATACTATAGCTTATTCTCCAGCACAGTTCAAAACTTTTGATTCTGAAAGCACTTCATGATGAAACATGACACAATTTTCAAATAAATACTACATGTATTTTTAGATGGCATAATTGAGTCAGGTAGAAATGTTGCAGCCCACAATATTTTCTGTTTTTGATATTGTGCACTTTTCACTTTTTCAGATGAGGATTATGGTTCAAGTCACCTGTAAGAGAAGGGGTCCTGTTCTTTTCATGTAGAGAAGTATCAATGTGCTGTGTTTTAGAACATTTGCCACGTCACGGGGATGCCCGGGGACTGGAAATGTAATACGATCTCACATCCCTTACAAAAAGCTGGACACTGGGGAGGGTACACTTTGTTAGTAAAAAATGACAATACTATCTCAACATTGTTAAGTATTCATGAACTTTCAGCTTTGATTCAAATTGACTTTGCAATACTTATGGTGATATCTTTGAGGCATATCAGCAGCAACCTTTTGTCCTGACTCATGCTATTATTTCAGTTCGCTAGGGCTGCACTTCATGAACAAATGGCAACAAATGACCTTTACCACAGAATGTGAGGGAAAGCAACTCACTCATCTTCAGATAATGTTTTTATCATTTATCTGCAGATAATTGATGTCCGGAGCTCATAAAGCAGCAGTAACAGTATGCAGATCAGGGAGCCAAATGAACGGCTCTTTCACAGATGCGATTCGGTTCCAGACGTTCACCAAAAAGAGCCACTCAAAAAAGAGCCGTTTGTTTGCGAACGACCCATGCCAATGCACATGTTACTAACAGGGTGTGCTGTGATTTTAAAATGCAAGCTGTTGTACTCATTTACCGGCTGTTGACAACAACTTCTTCAACATTCACGTACCTTTACACTATAGCTCTCAGGAATTGTTGCAGAGGTGTCAGCTACTCAATAATATACACTTATGTTATATTCCACTTTTTACATCTGCATCTCCTATGTTAGGTCAAGTGTCATGTCTGTTATGGCCATTATCATCAGAAGTGCCTATTCAAAGGCAGTTCTCATTTGTGCCTTCTGTGTAAAGTTACAACTTTGTTGGACAATCAAATATTTATGGGCATGTTTGCAAATGAATAGGTAGAACTTTACAATAAAGATACATTAACTAGCATGTATTAATGCAGTAGTTCACATGTATAAACCATTTAGTAATGCATTTAAAAAGCATGAAGCGTTTTAATATATTAGCTGCAACATTAATAACAGGGCCGGCGCTAGCCTTTTGGAGCACGAAGCAAGATCTGGTTGCAGTTTTAAAGCAAGTTTTCTCCGGTTCTACACATTTTACCGTGAGGGAGATCRATTTTTTCAAATTTATAACAAATGTCATGCTACTCATTTTGAAATGGGGCATTTTTATAGTTTTAAACTTYGTTTCCTGCAATTCTACACATTTGCCATGACTTCTACCATGTTAATGATATCTGAGTGACTAACAAAATCAATGTGGGTCTCCTGGAGGTCAGGGCCCCTGGGCCCGGGTCGGTATTCGGCCATGAATACTACAAGTAAATTTTTTTGTTGTTGACATGGCTAATTGAGTGACTCTCATTGACAGACAAAACAAGAGAAACTGCTGAGGCACAACCACATTTCGAACCTGCATCTTGTGTATTCTACTATAACTCTCAACAGTAAGTCAAAACCCCAACTGCGTTTTTGGGCTGGGGGCCCCCTAGTGACCGGGGACCTTAAACGACCGCGTACAGTATGTTGCTTATACCTGGAGCTGGCCCTGATTAATAAAGACACTATTAAACTATAAATACTACTATTTGTTCATATGAATAAAAGGGTGAAATAGTATTAATATTTAACCTGAAATAAATAATGAAATTAACATGAAGCAGGTTCTAGCAATAGGTGATTCTTCCTCATGTCACTCTTCTGCTGAGTTTCTGAGTTTGATTGACCTGAAGCAACTCGTTGACGCCCCCACTCACACCAGTGGGCACATAATTAACCTGGTCATCACTGACTCCGCCCTCATCAACAACACGTAGGTCTATGACCTTGGTGTGTCTGACCACAAGGTTGTCGTACTGGACTTGACATTCCTTCCCCCTCTAACCAAGTCCAAGCGTCGCATGTGTTTCCGGAACTGGAAAAACATCGACCCTGCCAGCATGTCAGAGGACATCTTGAACCTGTCTCCTCCAGCTTTTTCGTCAGTGGATGAGATTAAACTGTGGAGTTTTACAACCAATCCCTGAGCAGTGTGCTTGGCCTGCATGCCCCCACAAAAACACGCTCCATGGTTTACTCYAGAACTGAGAAACATGAAATACACTGAATGCATCCTGGTGCGGCGTCTCAGAAACACGGGCCTCACTGTCCACAAACTGGCCTTTCCAGACCATCAAACGGCCTATTCCAAAGTACTGAAAGAGACACGGTTGACGATCTACTCCAACCTCATTAATAAAAATCCTGCAAACTCAAAGCATCTGTTTTCTACCATAAACCATAATTTCAAACCACAGACCCAGTCTGCCATCGAGACAACGGAAGAGCAGTGTAACAGCTTAATTTACTTTWATTTTCACCGACATCACCTCAGCCTCTTTCCTGCTTCCTCACCCAGGGAGGTATTGAGAAAACTATATTCATAATGAAAACCTCCTCCTGTACCTTGGATCCTATTCYAACCGCCCTGCTCAAATCATGCACCTCTGCACTCAGCCTTCTAATAACCCACTCCCTCCAGTCTGGCAGTGTCCCACCTGCATTTAAGACCTCTGTCATCAGCCCCCTTCTAAAGAAGCCCACCCTTGACCCAGAAGTTCTGGCCAATTTACAGGTCAATATCCATCCTGCCCTTCCTCTCCAAGGTGTTGGAAAAAGTGGTTGCTGYACAGCTCCAGGACCATCTTAAACAGAACAACTTATTTGAGAAGTTACAGTCAGGTTTCCGGCAAGCCCACAGCACTGAAATGGCCCTACTCAGGGTCACCAACGACCTGCTGATGGCGGCTGACATAGGATGTCTCCTGATCCTCCTGGAACGCCTCTGGGACACCATTGGGCTGTCTGGAGCAGCCCTGAGCTGGTTTCACTCCTACCTCTCAGACAGGACTGAGTATGTGTCGCTAGGTGGGTCCAGGTCCTGCACCCACCACGTCCCCTGCGGTGTCCCACAAGGATCTGTTCTTGGACCCATCCTGTTCGTCCTGTGCATGCTAACCCTCGGTCGTGTCATTAGCCGGGGGGGAATCTCATTCCACTGCTATGCTGATGACACCCAGCTGTATGTAGAAACTGACCCAGGTCCCTCTGATGCATGTGTCCGTCTGAACGCCTGCCTTAAGGAAATGAGGGCATGGATGAAGCAAAACGTACTTAAACTGAACAGCAGCAAAACCGAGGCCCTACTTGTTGACTCCCCCYACCAGGTCCGGCATTCACCAATAACACGCCTCACCATTGAAGGACAGAACATCCCTCTCTCCCCCTCAGTTTCCAATCTGGGTGTAAAGCTTGATTCCTCCCTGACCTTTGACAGCCACGTCAACTGGCTTGACTGCGTAAAGCGTCATTCTATCACCTCAAGAACATTGCCCAACTCCGTCTCACACCCTCAGCCTGTAACACTTTGACTGCGTTTGAAAGTCTGACCAGACCACATGTAAAGGAACAAATAGTATCTCCCAGCTTTGTCCTTGGGACATGCAGAATTGCATGTTTTTAAATGATACAGGTTAAACTTGACCTTTGACCCATTCAGAAATGTATTTATCTTTATCATCGTCAGCTTACCTCTTATGTTGAAGAGCTAGTTCAGATTTTGCAGCGGCGCACAGCAGGTCAGTCAGTTGCACTAGGAATGTTTACTTTTGGCGGGTACAAGGGGAGAATTGCACATATTGCGCATGTTGGCGATCTCACAAGGTAGACGATGGTCTGATTGCTTGATGGACTTGTTGATCCAGGGACAACATAATAAAGACTATACAGGAACGTGTCCTACTTGGTGAAATGATGATGTGCTATGAGCATTAGCCTTAGCCAGTTGAATGTATGCGAACGGCTAACTGGCTAACCGGCTAACCRGCTAGGGTACTACATCCCTACTAGTGACACAGGTACAGGTGCAATGAAGGAGAGGTATGTCGCAAGTGCAACCTCTAATATAGATACTAAGATCATAGGGAACGCTGCAATTGAGGAAATATAATACACCATTCTGATTTGAGCTCTGACTTATCATTTTCGCTCTCATCCTTTTTGATCACTGTCAAAACTCAAAGCCATTATAAGAATAATACGGTTTTTATCTTTATTACCTGCCCTTCATCCTCCTTTCATTTCCTATCTCTACCTTGATTTTCACCCTCGCTTTCTGTCTCAAATCCCTCTCTATTCTTATCCTCCTCTCTGCATCCCTTTCAGAGAATGTCTTATGCAATGGGAGAGTGGTGTGTTGTAAATGTAATCCGTACTAGATGACGTTCATGTTTGTCACTGTGAGGGAGCGAGATAGATAGAGAGAGGATGAAAAGGAAGGAGGGAGGGAGAAAGAGTGAGAACTAGTTGAACTCTCAATCCTCTTAGTGTCTCGAACTGTCTCTACCTTTCATATCTCTCTCTCTCTCTCTCTCTCTCTCTCTCTGAACAAGGTGTGTATTTGCATATGATCACGACTGAAGGATTACCCAACATCTATTACCTCGCTGGATACCCTGTTGTATTATAGTGACCTATGTAGTAGCAATGGACACTGTAGCCTAAGGATTCTCTCTCTTTCTCTCTTCCTCTCTCCTTCTTTATAAATCTCACTATGCCCTTTCTCTCAGCTCTCACTCTCTCCTCCCCCTTTCTTGCACCCCCCTCTTTCTTTCTCCATCCCCCCAGCTCCCTATATACCCCCTCTCTTGTTCATCTACTCTCTTCCCCCTTCATCTTTTCTCTATTCCCCCACATTTCTTCCTCTCTCCCTCTCCCTCACTTTGTTTCTCTCCCTCCATTTTTCAGCCCCCCTGCAAGGTCATTCCCAAGGACAGCCTGCTCCCAGCATCTCCTCTCTGGTTGGCTGCTGGGACTTAAAGGGCCAGCTCCCAGCTGAGCACATGTCCTGTCTTGAGCTCACCTAACGGTCAGGCACAGCACTCCCAAGGCTGCTTATTGTACACAGCTCAGCCCACGAATGCACACACAGTCCATTAAATACACACACACACACACACACACACACACACACACACACACACACACACACACACACACACACACACACACACACACACACACACACACACACACCACACACACACCACACACACACACTGAACAGACACACACAGCCATGTCATTCAAGTCTAAGGCTCCTGATCATACAAGGCATGCCATCGCACACCTAGGACAATTGTCAGCTAAACACATATACAACACACACTCAATGCATGATAGTATTAAGGACACACTACAAACACTCAAAACAGACACCAAACACTGTCTTTACAATAACTAGCAGTAACACATCACCAGCTCAACAGACCTAGCATCAGAAAGCAAACTGATCCTAACAAACTATGGCAGATCACCCGCAAAATGGCTCCTAAATAGCCAGACCCAAATGCTGTTGTCGTTTGCGGAGTCATTAGCGGAAAACATGGGAGTGAAACACTGTAGACAGAGAAATGGCAAATCCAAATGGAATCCAGAATGTTGAGTTGGCTGAAATGGATCATGGGTTTAGCCAGCTCATTCCTCTTGAGTAGAGGTCAAAAGTTCACTTTGCTGAGTAATCTTACTTAAAAGCCATTTTTCCCTTATTCATGGTACAGATATTAGCTAACACCACATACTGTATTCGGATCCAATTGACATTAAATCAACTCAAATGTATTTATAAATCCCTTTTTACATCAGCAGATGTCACAGAGTGCTTATATAGAAAACCCAGCCTACAACCCCAAAGAGCAAGGAATGCAGATGTAGAAGCACAGTGGCTAAATGTAAATGTAAATGGCTAGGAAAAACTCCCTAGAAAGGCAAGAACCTAGGAAGAAACCTAGAGAGGAACCAGGCTCTGAGGGGTGGCCAGTCCTCTTCTGGCTGTGCCCGCTTAATGATGAATTAGCTGACAAYGTCACGAAAGCGATGAGAGCTTCAGCGTGTTGAGATTCTGGATGGCCATGGACAATGCAGTAGATGTATATATATTTTTTTAAATATACAGAGATACTATAGAATCCTGTCAATTCAAAAAATATTCAAATTCATGAATTTGATGAAATTCATGAATTTGTCTTCAGTTTCTCAGAGTGTCTCGAAGCTCATGTTTGAAACACGAATGACTCTGCACCAAAAGCAAACTAACATTATTAAACACTGTTTAACAGTGAATATACTATACAGTGCATTCAGAAAATATTCCGACCCCTTCCCTTTTTCCACATTTTGTTACTTTACAGGCTTATTCAAAAAAATATTTTTTATTTCTAATCCTCATCAATCTACACGCAATACCCCATAATGACAAAGCGAATACAGGTTTTTACAAATATCTATAAATGCATTAAAAATAAAAACATATACCTTATTTACATAAGTATTCAGACCCTTTTCTATGAGACTCTAAATTGAGCTCAGGTRCATCCTGTTTCCATTGAATATCCTTGAGATGTTTTTACAACTTGAGTGGAGTCCACCTGTGGTAAATTAAATTGATTGGACACAGTTGACAGTGTGTCAGAGCAAAAACCAAGTCATGAGGTTGAAGGAATTGTCCGTAGAGCTCCGAGACAGGATTGTGTCAAGGCACAGATCTGGGGAAGGGTACCAAAACATTTCTGCAGCATTGAAGGTACCCAAGAACACAGGGGCCTCCATCATTCTTAAATGGAAAAAGTTTGGAACCACCAAGACTCTTCCTAGAGCTGGCCGCCCGGCCAAACTGAGCAATCGGGGGAGAAGGGCCTTGATCAGAGAGGTGACCAAGAACCTGATGGTCACTGTGACAGAGCTCCAGAGTTCCTCTGTGAGATGGGAGAACCTTCCAGAAGGACAACCATCCCTGCAGCACTCCACCAATTAGGCCTTTATGGTAGAGTGGCCAGACGGACGCCATTCCTCAGTTAAAGGCACATTATAGTCTGCTTGGAGTTTGCCAAAAGGCACCTAAAGGACTCTTTGACCATGACAAACAATATTCACTGGTCTGATGATACCAAGATYGAACTCTTTGGCCTGAATGCCAAGCATCACGTCTGGAGGAAACCTGGCACCATCCCTGCGGTGAAGCATGGTGGTGGCAGCATCATGCTGTGGGGAAGTTTTTCAGCAGCTGGGACAGGGAGACTATGCAGGATCAAGGGAAAGATGAACGGAGCGAAGTACAGAGAGATCCTTGAAGAAAACCTGCTCCAGAGCAGGGCGAAGGTTCACCTTCCAACAGGACAATGAACCTAAGCACACAGCCAASACAACGCAGGAGTGGCTTCGGGACAAGTCTCTGAATGTCCTTGAGTGGTTCAGCCAGAGCCCGGACTTGAACCTGATTGAACATCTCTGGAGAGACCTGAAAATAGCTGTGCAGTGACGCCCCCCATCCAACCTGACAGAGCTTGAGAGAATCTGCAGAGAAGAATGCGAGAAACTCCCCAAATACAGGTGTGCCAAGCTTGTAGTGTCATACCCAAGAAGACTCAAGGCTGTAYTAGCTGCCAAACGTGCTTCAACAAAGTACTGAATAAAGGGTCTGAATACTAATGTAAATGTGATATTTCAGTTTTGTATTTTTTATACATTTTCAAAATAATAAAAACTGTTTTTGCTTTGTCATTATGAGGTATTGTGTGTAGATTGATGTGGGGAAAAAAACAATTTAATCCATTTTAGAATAAGGCTGTAACGTAACAAAAATGTGGAAGAAGTCAAGGGGTCCGAATACCTACCGAATGCACTGTGCTAGTCAATTCACACTAAAGTCAGTTAAGTGTAAGTATTGCAGAGATTGGAGTAGAGAGGCAGGGAGTGGAGGCTAGCCGGGATGAGTGACTGCAGCCGAGTTGTGCTTCTTTTGCTGCAGTGGTGGTTCTGAAAGGACAGCTACAGGAGAGAGGAGGAGGGAGAGGGGGAGGGGAAGAGATGGGAGAGAAGTGAGGGAGGTGGGGAAAATGTCTGGGACCAGATGTACAATTTAGTAGCAGAAGGGAGAGGGGGGGGGTTAATGTTTGGAGCTGAATTTGTCGAAATGTTTCTTTCGAATACATCGACTAGTAGGYGACCGTTGCATGTGTTTTGGAGCCATGCTCTCCCTGTGAGTCTTTAGCTCATTATTAATCCGATCGGCACTTTTGATCTCTACCCTTAAGTCCTCCTCTTTCCTCATCCCCTTTTGGGGCCTTTTGCCCTCTCTTGTGATACTTTCGTTCCATGGCAACATTATCCCTAATCAACTGTCCCATGTCACACTTTCCGTGTTACTTCATCCCACGTGTAATTCTTAGTTCACTCCTCCATTTCCATCCTTCTCTGTCTACCCCTGCTGTGGGGTCTTTGGCGCTCCTCCTCTTAATAATAATAATAATAATAATAAAAAGATTCAGAAGTATGTATAGATCCTTTCACACCAACAGTTCATTCATACAAGCGCTTTACATCCCAAAAAGAAAAGCAGATCATTTTTTCTATTGGCCCCTCTCTTTATCTCTGTCATCCCCTTCTCTCGTTCATACCATCATTTGACACGGTCCTTTGTACCGTATGATCTCACTCCCTTCCTCTTTTTGTCCTTCTCTTTCTGTCTCTCTCTTCCTCTGTTCCTCCCCTCCCCCTGTTCTGGACGCTGTGAGTGGAACATAGATTATGTCAGACATTTATAAAACCAGATTAACAAGGATCACCTTCACACACAGAAACAAACACACACACACACACACACACACACTCTTTCTCTCATCCTCACACTCTACCTCCCACATGCTCCATGACACTCACACATCCTCCTTGCCGACTTCACACATAGAATATGAACACACACCCTGTCCCTGACCCTAACACACACTGAATCCCATATTGACCCTCACACACATGCTCCATGACACTCACAAATGCTCCATGGCAGCATCTGCATCACACATTTCCACCCATCCTGACTGTCGCATGCTGACACTCTCTCCCTCCCTCTCTCTCTCTCTTTCTCTCATTCAGCCTGACTTAAACCATTGAACAAATGAACACATCTCTATAACCCTTCTTTAAAACCTACAATTCATACCTATATTTCCACACATACTTCAGCCTCTCTCCCACATGCAATGACACAGCTACTACATTAAACAATGCAAGACTAACATTAGGGTGGTATGTAGAGATACAGTAGGATGACATTTGCGTAACCTTTCCGTAAGACACAAACACATGCACATCACGACCACTCATCCCGACCACTCCTGAGACTGAGCTACTTTTAGTAACAGTTTAACAATCAGACACTGACATTCAGGGCCAGATCTAGCCTTTTAGGGGCCCTAAGTGAGAGTAGTTGTTGGAGCCCGCCCACCAAGCAGGGAAGAAAAGAAATAGTGGCCCCCGTCTTGACAGCGGAGGAAAAAAATGACGTTTTAACGTTCATTTCGTGCAATTCTACACATTTTGCCATGGGGCAGAGAGAAACTTTGCACTTTTATAACAGTTTCCATGCAATTCTACTTATTTTTCCATGGGGCAGAGAGACATTTTAGCAATTTTAAGTCTAATTTCCTGCAATTCTACACATTTTGCCATGACTTATGCCATGTTTTATGATATCTGTGTGAGAATGAATGAACAAAATCAATACGGGCCCCCATGGAGGTCAGGGCCCCTGGGCACGTGCCCTGTCAGCCCAGTTGGTATTCGGACATAATTACTACAAGTTTAGATAACTGGCTAAACCAATTTTCCAATCAAAAAATGGTTAGCTGACATGGCTAATTGAGTGACTGTCAGTGATTGACAAAACAAGAGGAAACTGCTGATGCACAAACACATTTCGAATTTACACCTTGTGAATTCTACAATTTGAACTCTCAACAATAAGGTGAGATCCGSACTGAGTTCCTAAAAGAGAAAAAGGAGGGGAAAAACCTGCTTATGTCCCTTATGCCTGACATTATAAGAGTAGAGGAGGAATAGGATGACACAACATTATTTACACATCAAAGGCTTGCACAACATCCAGCATCAGAGCATCAGAGAATGAAATGATGTTGGGTTCCATTTCATCTCTCTCTCTCTCTCTCTCTTTCTCTGTCTCACTATATTMTGTTCTCCATCTTGTTCAATCCTTCAATTTATCTGACTCAGCAGTATGAGTCGGATACAAGGTCACCTGACTACTGTTGCTATGGAGACTGAGAATTTGGGGATTTTCCCCCTCCGCCTTCTCCCTCTACTGCAGGGCAGCGAGAGAGAGGGAGGAGGGGGGGATGGAGAGAGTGGGGGGGAATGAGAGACACGGAAGCAGGATGGCAGAGGTTAAAGAAGGATACTGCTGTCAGCCATTTTGTTTAAAAGGGGCTTGAATAACTTTATTAGTAGCATACATACGATGACAAAGTGCTATATTGCTGTATGGAATTGTAATGCACTGTACATCTCTTGCCATCCCTACATTACATTGCCTGGGGAGGAAATGTGCTTGACAGAGAGAGATATACAATTACTTTGATAATAATCATTATTATTTATTTTAATCATTTGAAACAGAGACAGTAATAGAGGTAATAAGGTAATAATAAACCATGTGAGACTACATTGCTCTACACTGATATAAGGCCTATTTCATGTCATCTATGTGCACCACCTATAACGCTCGTCTTCCTCCTCTTCTGAGGAGGAGTAGTAGGAAGGATCGGAGGACCAATGCGCAGCGTGGTAAGTTTCCATATTTTAATAAAGCAAATAGAACACTGAACAAAAACAACAAAGTGAACGAACGAAAACGAAACAGTCCCGTATGGAAACCACAGACACAGGAACAGGAACAATCACCCACAACCCACAATACAAAACAGGCTACCTAAATATGGCTCCCAATCAGAGACAACGACTGACACCTGCCTCTGATTGAGAACCATATCAGGCCAAACACATAGAAATAGACAAACTAGACATACAACATAGAATGCCCACTCACATCACACCCTGACCAAACAAAACATAGAAACATACAAAGCAAACTATGGTCAGGGCGTGACACCACCGCTCCCCCTAATTCAGAGGGGTTGGGTTAAAATCGGAAGACACATTTTGGTTGAACACATTCAGTTGTGCAACTGACTAGGTATCCCCTTTCCCTCATTTTAGCCTGATCTGTGGAAATCAGGGGATATTTTATTGCCTCAATAGCAGAGCTAGTCTTGGCACTGAAGGCAGTATCACCGCAAGGACATACAGGACATTGCATTCTGAAACGGCATAGCTACAAAGGTTATTTCACTGGTAGTTAATCTGACATGTCATGTCAAGTGTGTCCCTCATCTAAAGATCGGTGAGAATAAATTGGAAAAACACCTTGTTAAGACGTATAACCTTCATTTAACCCTTGTCCAACCTTTATTTCTTATGTATGGTTATTTTTCTCTCTAGTCATCCTTTCGGCCATCTTGTGAGGGGCAGTGGAGGCAGCAGTGCTATGCATCTGCCTTGGAAGGTGAACCATGACTCTGTGCTTTCCCTTGCAAATCAGCCGTGAGGCTGCGTGCAGACAGTGTACTGCAGCATTCATTCTCCACTTAATACATTCAGGGGTAAAACAACACACAGAAAATCCGTGACCTGCAATGGCAACTCACTTACTTCTACATGTAGGCCAGCTGTCTCTTTCTGTGTGTCAGTTCCTCTCTGTCTCTCTCTCTCTCCTTTTCCATGGCCTCTCTCTTTCACTCTCTCTCCATTTCTATCAACTTCATACTGCATACTACATAGTGCCACACCTCTGTCTGTTTGTCTCACTTTCCCCGAGAGAGAGCGAGAGAGAATGCTTTTTTTTACTTCAACACAAAGAGGGTGTAATCTGCCTGATAAGCAGACATACAAMATCTGCAACAGACATGCAGATAATGGCTTGCTTAACCCAGTTGCAGTTGGACACCACTGGTAATCTCTCACTCTAATTTTGACAGTTGTTAGTTCTGAACTCGTCCACCTCTGTCGTCTCGCACACACACACACCATACAGTGAATAGGCTATTTCCATGTTCCTTAAAGCGTGAGACATACACTCTCATATGGAGAGAATCTGCTTGTCTGAGCAATGGGTTGGAGACCAGTCATAGCCTGTCCATGCTTACTGTCTGATATCGGAATATTATTCTGCAATCTATTCTATTCTATGCTACCCGGCACAGCGAGAAGAGGACTGGCCTGGTTCCTCTCTAGGTTTCTTCCTTGTTTCCTGCCTTTCTAGGGTGTTTTTCCTAGCCACCGTGCATCTACATCGGCATTGCTTGCTCTTCGGGGTTTTAGGCTGGGTTTCTGTATAAGCCCTTTGTGACATCTGCTGATGTAAAAAGGGCTTTGTAAATACATTTGATTGATTGATTGATATTCTAGTCTACTGTCCAATAAGAACCATAATTGTTGGACCTAGATCTATTATATTCTATCAATGTAGCCTATTCTCTCCATCGTCTGCTATGTAATTGCAGGCCTAGGGGAGGCATTGAAGTGCACAGTGACCAACACGACCAGAAAGACACTGGTGATTATCACATGCAATACAGCACACAATACCATAAATTTATAAAACATAAATAAGTTACATGAATACAAGACAACCACGACAATAGTATCTAACCTTGTATGTCCATTTACACAAAATTTCGGCCTAGGGGCTCTCAGGATGCTGATTGCTAACGGCCTTGGAATTCTGCAGTAAAGAAGGAGGGGCTGATTAGGTCTTCTATTGGCCAGTGTTACGTACTTGTGATGATTGGCTAGATTTCCTGTCATCAAATAGTTGCTCGTAATTCCTATTGGTCAATTCAGTGGTCCTTGGGCGGGTTTACCAGGTCCATGGTTTATCAGCTTTSCTACAATGGGGCGCTGCGATCGCTCACACCCACCGGCGCTTCTTCCATAGGCGGAGTGGTAGTGTGTAGAGAAGGGAGTACTGCGGCAGCCAACAGAGCCGCGGAGGGAGATCAAATCCTAAAAAACCCGAGCAGTGCGGCTTCTGAGTTTCACCGGTCTTTTACCGCAACTATCAGAGAGCAAGAGAAGGACCCGCATCCTCGCGTGATGCTCTGCTTGAGACCGCTACATTTCACTTGAAAGACRTTTAGGTGGAGAGGGAAAAGACTGTAACCTTTTGGAGGTTAGAGACAATCAGTTTACTTAATAATTTAACCCATTTGTTTTATAGAAATTTGCTTGACTGACGTCTTTGTCGCTTCCTTTCCTTTTTACCTGAATAACTGAATACAAATCTTTCTTACGTTTTTAAAAGGCAATACCATTTTGATATAATTCCACCTGAGGGGCTGACACGTCTCAAGCTTTGCATCACCTGAGGAGAGAAGCCTGACTGCGCCAACATGGGGGTAAGCCCGGCGTCTACCAACTTTATAACTGCCTTATGATGCATGAAAGTTATAAAATGCCTTGAAAACTGTTTAAAACCCCAGATGCTGACGGGGAAGGGCACCATACTGCAGTGTCATGTTTTTTCTCCTCTGGAAATATTTGAGTGACATTGACTCCAATGCGGATTTTTTTTAGGCTATGTAGTCTACGGTCTCATAGACTGCGACAAATTGATGTGACGAGTAGGCTAGAGCAGGCACAAAACAGCTCTCTGTAATTTCTACTGCAGTTGTAAGGTTTCAATTTGACAATGAATTGGTTAGAATCTGCTGATGGAATAATTTACTGTAATTTGCTGCTGTTTCTTTTGTTTCTCATACGATATGGAACGAACAAGTTAGTGATAAAATATGATTAAATTGTCTAATTCAGGGTTTTGCCATATGCATTAATATAGACTATAGGCTATATTAGGCATATCGTGACACTTTGTCTATAACCTTGCCATGGTAATCGGTTTATTCTGACAGCCGGCTCTCGTGAGAGAGGGAGAGATAGAGAGAGGGGGAGAGAGAGAGATTGAGTTAGCGAGAGACCACTGCGTATAGGCTTCACTTGGCATGTCACTGAGGGATTTCAAATGAGACACAATGTTCTGTTAATCACCTCCGTTATTATTAGCCTGTATTTGATGATTTTAGAATACGTGGCTGTGTATTCGAATGGGTGCATGATTACAGTACCCCCTTCACCCTATTGCCCATGTAAATTATCCTCGCATCATCGCGACCCAATTGTCTACTGCTTTAAATCTTCGATAGCGCATGTAACTTSTTCTTCGCAGCATTTGATGAAGAAGTAGTTACCTGGAAAAACCTACCCTAGTCTACCCGGCTACTGAGGAGATTGCGTATGTCGGTATGGTATGCAATGCCTGAGCGCACTGCAGCTTCGGTGACCCATGCGTCATAATGCGGTTACCAGGAATAAGCGCTTCACCAGCTTATTTCCCCTTTAATTTGTGACAACAGGGACTCGATAATCGTTGACAGTGAAAACACACGATAGATTAAAAAGATGTCCTGTGCATGCTGGGTGATGATACATTTGGGGCTGTGGATTTGTAAGTGAATAGAATGCACACGAAGTTCTGAATCCCTCACTGCGTCAAATGGGGGATGCGGCCCGGCCCTGGCTGATATTTTTGAAAAACATCACGTCTCAATAAAAATATTGATTGTTCATAATAACASCAATGTTTTCACTGTTTTGTAAAGCCAATAATAATTTGACTATGAATAGTTCTGTAGGAACATTTCGAGGTGATGCTGCGACTATCGGTATGTTGCGCAATTTCTGTCTCATCATTTATCTTGATTGTATGAGAGTTTACGATTTAATCCCCGACTCGGTTCTAGGGGTTGAAATAATTTGATGACATGATGCCACAAAATCCCAGTGGCTGATGAAGCTGGATCGCCCACGGTTACCGAACGTTATTGAAGACACCGACAGAGCAGGCACGAATGATATCAGCTATCTCCATCTATGACCTGGGTGGGCCTTGGAGGCATTTCTCCCGGTCGAAGTCTGGTGTGGAGCGGCGAGAAATGAAGCAGTCGTTGGTGATAGGCTATTCATGAGGATGCGAGAATCATCTGTAGCAGCAAGCACTGCGTCAAATGGGACCGAGAGAAAAAAGTGCTTGCGCACGAACCACTTCCGTGGCAAAGTTAGGCGCCACTGTCTGATCTATGTGTGAATGAGACAGGGGGCGGGGGTCCTCATCCGGCGCGCAAATAAAATATGTGTGTGACCTCTGATAATAATTACATTTTCATATCATTGGAAGGCATATGTCCTTTACCTTAACCCATCTCACCCCTGTGATTCTTTGACAACATACAAGACATTCTGCGAAGTCGATCTGGCGCTTGACGCGCTATGCCATGACACTGCCAACTGTCCGTCCCCAAGGCCGCCGGGCTGCGGCGTCAAAATGGGGGCGGTGCCTGTTGAGTGGAAATTCCCTTTAAAAAGCTGTGATTGGCGGACTCGGGGAGTCACGCAGAAAGGGATGTTTTAGCAAGCAAACACTGAGGCGAAGTGTCAGGGGTACTGAAGACAGACAGACAGCCTATTTCATTTGTCACACCAATTGTCAGCAATTGAGGTTGCTGATGTGGCGAATGTGTGTATAGTTGCTCTGGTACAGTCAGTGATGGGGTAACCTAATGATGCTGAGAGAGAGGGGGGGGGGAGAGAGAGTGAGAAAGAGAAATGGGAGAGGAGAGCAGAGCAAGTGAAGATGGCTGCACNGAGAAAGAGAAAGAGAAATGGGAGAGGACAGGAGAGCAAGTGAAGATGGTTGCACACATTTCACCTTCAGACATGTGAGCAAGAGAGAAAAGGAGGTGAAGGATGGAGGGTGGGTGGGTGCAGGGCGAAGAAGGGAGGGGGATGAGATGAGTTCTGACTGATCTGTAGGTGTAGAGAGAGAGGGGGAGAGCTGTATCCTGTTGCGGGAGAATKACCTGAGCTCACATTGCCATGGCTCCTGTTTCCCCTGCTTGCCTCTGCTCTTGGGGATTGGTTACCACAGTGACAGGAGGCAGATGGGATGACAGGACAGGGGGGAGGTATAGGTATTCATCCATATGGGGTACAGAGAGAGGTGGTGGGGGATATCAGGKAGAGTTCACTGGACAGGGACTGAGGAGCATAGGGTTGCTCCCCCTAATATCCCCCATCACCTCTCTCATTGAAGGGAAGAACTGGAAGGGATATACAGTATTAATGAAGGGCATATTGGTGTAGGTGGTGTGGGGATAAATCATTGCAGTGGCACAGAGGTAGAGAGCTGTACGCTTGGCGATCTCCTCAGACTGGCCAGGTGTGTACAGGACGGGTATAGGAAAGGGTAAGGGTGTAGGTATTTAGGTAAGGCTTGCTTGGTCATGATGGGACAAGGTACACTCTTAGAAAAAAAAGATTCCAAAAGGGTTATTCTACAGTCCCCATAGGAGAACCCATTTTGTTTCCATGTAGAACCCTTTTTGGTTTCAGGTAGAACCGTTTTGAGTTCCGTGTAGAACCCTCTGTGGAAAGGGTACTACATGGAACCCAAAAGGGTTCTACCTGGAACCAAAAAGGGTTCTTCAAAAGATTATCCTATGGGGACAGCCAAAGAACCCCTTTAGGTTCTAGATAGCCCCTTTTTTTCCCTAAGATATAGCTGTGGCCCAGCCCAGAGTTTGGTGCAGAGTGCTAGCTCACTCCCCTCCTCACTGCATCTGCAGTCATTCGTGTCCTGCTGCTGAGTCTGGAAGGTTTGCGCAGTGCACTGTATGTTACCGAGCCGCCCTGGCATCCTACTGATAGTCAATAATCAATATACTAGTGGGATATTCTTCAGGGTTCTGTCCTTAAAGAGTCATTTGGAAGGACATGGTTTGAATGTCTGTCTTCTAGCTTAGCTAGAATGACCTACTTTAAGGGTAGGGTAACACGGTAGGGTAATAGGGTATTATGTAAGTATTTGGGGACTTTTTGGGAAATGTTGCATTATGGTTTTATTTGAGTTTTGATGACTCCCTTACCCTTCAACGCAGACTGAGTTCCTTTCTAAGGTCATGAGTTAATCAAATAACATAAACATTTGATCGATTGTAATGCAAGATAGGGCAGCATGGTTGCTTAACGTTGCTGCAATGTTCGGGAAATGTTAAGTGTTTTTTTTTAGAGTGAGAGACAGAGGAGAGTTGGGTTCCCTGCCAACACAGTCATTACTAATTCAGAGTGTACTCCTAGCTTGTTTGTGTGTGTGTTTGTGTTTGTGTGTGTGTTTGTGTTTGTGTGTGTGTTTGTGTTTGTGTGTGTGTTTGTGTGCGTGTGCGTGCGTATGTTTTCTTCCCCCTTTCATTAATTCAGTCAATTGAATTGGTCTCAGTTGAAAATATACAGAAAAGCTTAAATGTATTTATTTATCTCCATTCTGCCCAAATGACGTTTCCTTTCTCAGACCCGTGTCACAGGTAGCACAGTACTTCAGAGGCCAGAAGACAAGACAGTACATAGAGCAGGAGTTGCTATGTATTCTCTGTCACCGAAATCATCTGCATTCACACAGAATATCCTCATAGGAAACCCCTCATAGGAGAAAGACAGAGAATCTACCGTTGTCCCCACAAGGGCCACTAAACACTCAGATTTACGATACCAATCTAGACAACACTATTCTCACTGAGGAGCACACACACACACACACACATCCACACACATATATACCAGGGTTTCCGTTAGCTGGTAATAGCCGACTTTTGGCCGATAATGCTTTTTAGCCTATTCATCGATACCCGTCATGCTTACTGGTCTATAGGTTAATTTGCATAAWTTTGTGGAATTTAAATTGGCGCGTGTGTATTTCCGTTAGTCGTTTATCTGCTGCTATAGATTCTCAAACAGCTCATTCGTTGCTGCTGGAGTGATACATGTGCTTTTATGAGCCCGATCATTGCTTAACAATTCTAAATGCAATTGCGTGTTAAAAACAGTTTTGATGACCACGATTAAAAATAACTACTATTTTTACTTCTCAACTGGTAATTGAAGCGCGCTTCCCATTCGTCATTCAAGTGCATATAGGAAACAGTCTATGTCCCGCGTCACATTTTCCTAAAGAAAACACTGACATGCACTCACAATGGGCTAGACAAGAGACAAGGACACATGCASACTCTAAACTGGAGCACAGCTGCCTGCCAGGATGAACAGATCAGGGGCTGGACAGATGGCCATGGGGGAAGGATGAAGGGATGAGGGTAGGACAGGAGGGGTAATGCCATAAGATGGGATTTTGTTTTGTTTTTGTTTGTTTTTTTGAAGGGAACACAAATGATTTGTCAACGAGAGCTAAATTAGGATACAGGACGTTTGATGTGTGTGCTCAAATAGATGCATCTATGCATAGATGTATCTATGCAAATAGATACACAGTGTATCATTTCTGCTATAAGCAGAGGTCATGACCTCAGGGTCTGGCTGGAATTCCATACATCTGAACATCAAAACAATTTAATTGAATTTAATATAACTTCATTTATTTACAGTGGTGTAAAGTACTTAAGTAAAAATACTTTAAAGTACTACTTAAGTCGTTTTTTGGGGTATCTGTATTTTACTATACTGAACAAAAATATAAACGCAACATGCAACAATTTGAATGATTTCAATGATTTTAATGAGTGACAGTTCATATAAGGAAATCAGTCAAGTGAAATAAATAAATTAGGCCCTAATCTATGGATTTCACATAACTGGCAGGGGCGCCGCCATGGGTGGGCCTGGGAGGGCATAGGCCCACCCACTTGGGTGCCAGCCCACCCCATAGTGAGCCAGGCCCAGCCAATCAGAATGAGTTTTTAATTACAAAAGGGCTTTATTATAGACAGATACTCTTCAGTTTCATCATCTGTCCGGGTGGCAGGTCTCAGATGATCCCGCAGGTGAAGAAGCCAGATGTAGAGGTCCTAGGCTGGCGTGATTACACACATTTTCTAAAACAACATTGGCTAATGGTAGAGAAATGAACATTAAATTCTCTGGCAACAGCTCTGGTGGACATTCCTGCAGTCAGCATGCCAATTGCACACTCCCTCAAAACTTGAGACATCTGTGGCATTGTGTTGTGTGACAAAACTGCACATTTTAGAGTGGTCACAAGGTGCACCTGAGTAATGATCATGCCGTTTAATCAGCTTCTTGATATGCCACAGCTGTCAGGTGGATGGATTATCTTGGCAAAGGAGAAATGCTCACTAACAGGGATGTAAACAAATTTGTGCACAAAAGTTGACAGAAATAAGCTTTTACTGCGTATGGAACATTTCTGGGATCTTTTATTTCAGCTCGTGAAACATGGGACCAACACATTACATGTTGCGTTTATATATTTCTATTTTTGACAACTTTACTTTTACTTCACGACATTCCAATTGGGTTGTCTTCCACCATTGTTTATATAGTTATTAAATGAAGAAAATCACCATTTGAGAAGAAGTTGAGAATCCAGAAATTAAAGTAACTGTCATTGTGACAAAAAGCAACACCAAATATTTTACAACCAAGACGTGTCTTGATATGAAACCATTTTTAGACATGCACCTTAGAGGCTGCTGCCCTACATACATAGACTTGGAATCACTGGTCACTTTAATAATGGAACACTAGTTACTTCAATCATGTTTAAATAATGTTTACATACTGCTTTACTCGTCTCATATGTACATACTGTATTCTATTCTACTGTATTCTAGTCAAAGCCACTCCGACATTGCTCCATCTAATATGTATATATTTCTTAATTCCATTCTTTTACTTTTAGATTAGTGTGTATTGTTGTGAATTGTTAGATACTACTGCACTGTTGGAGCTAGGAGCACAAGCATTTCTCTGCACCCGCAATAACATTTGTTAAATATGTGTATGTGACCAATACAATTAGATTTGATTTGATTTTTCCTGGAGGTCTGAATGCAGTGATTTCCCCATTTCATTATCACTCTTTAATATGGAGAAGAAACTCTCTACTGGAAGTCAGCTTGGGACAGTTACTGTATTTGGTGTACAATATAGTAGGCTAATCAAGACAAGAGCAATCAGTCTAGCTAATCCTACTAGCATGAGCCCCCAGGCCCAGCCACCTACCCAGACCAGCCCCCCTACCCCTAGGCCATGCCCCCTGTGGCTACCTAGCCTTATACCCAAGGGCTGTTGGAACCAAATGTCCCTATCAAATCAAATTGGATTTGTCACGTGCGCCGAATACAACAGGTGTAGTAGACCTCACAGTGAAATGCTTACTTACAAGCTCTTAACCAACAATGCAGTTTATGTTGTTGTGCACACTCCCATATAGTCTACAGTTCACACAAAGGCCTAAAGCAGTCATATTCAAACTCTTTCAGCAGGGATCACATTTTTTTCAGACAGAATTTCTGGGGGTGCCATTTTTTTCTCCCAAGAATTTGTTTTGACCCCACCCCATCGCAAATCTAATAACACAACGTTTAAAATCTGTAAATTTCGATTTTTACATCAACAAATCACATTTAATTCAGTGCGTTTTCATCTCTTAACAAAACCAAGAAATAGATTTACTCAATTAAATTTTATTTTTCAAATGATCTTTCTCAAGAACATTTGTATATTGTCCCATATAATACACTGTACTCTTAATTTTTTGTTCCAATTAATTATATAAAAAAAAWAATAATAACAATAATAATTTTGGCGATCCCACTACAGTTCCCCCGCGACACCACTAAGGGTCGCGACCCCAACTTTGAAGAACACTGGCATAGACAAAGATGCAAATAAGCACAGGCACGCATACGAACAGGCAAGCACACGCGAACAACACACGCACAGACACACATACACCAGAGGAGGCTGGTGGTAGGAGCTATAGGAGGACGGACTCATTGTAATGGATTGAATGGAACGGTATCAAACAAATCACACGTTTGACTCCGTTCCATTAATTCCAATCCAGCCATTACAATGAGCCCGTCCTCCTGTAGCTCCTCACACCAGCCTTCTCTGACGCACCCCCACCCCCACACACAAGCTTGCCACAGAGCACATCAGGACGGAATCGACATTTAACTGTCATCATCACTACCCTCCGCCCCCAAACCTTCCCCAATGGCTAGGATCCCTTCACAGCAGCCTATCAACTAGTAGTGTCACAGGCTGGCCTGATAGGCTTACAAGAGATAATCAAACTATATAGGGAATAGGGTGTCATTTGGGAACCAGTCATGGTAATGATGTTGATATCACTTCTTTCAGGAAGTGTGTAGTATGGAGCCATCTAACATCTTAGTCAATGCAAGCTTTTCACACAGTCAAACTGTTTTCCTGCAATAGTTACCATTTCCCCTTTGTAGGTTCCCTAAAACGGAAACCCAAACGCAGCAACTTCTTCCCGCCTCTTGTGAAACCCCTCACCTCTGGTGCGTACCAGTAGGAGAGGCTTGTATGCCACACCTCATGCCCACGCAGTTCCATCACCGTTAGGGGGCATGCCCAATCCTGTGTGCCCTAGACAGACACACTGACATGCTGCTGAGGGATGGTATTGGCTACTGGGGTTCACTAAAGGGTGGAAGTGTTCAACATATGAAACATGCCCCGTGTTCACTTCAGAACGAATGAGTCAGAGAAACCATGACATATAGGCCATTGTCTGTTCTAATATCTCTCCTAGTCTCCTATTTTTCCCTTCTCGCCCTCTTCTCATACCCTTTCCCTTCACTGTTCCTATTATTTTCTGCTCCCCCCCGCCTCCCCTCTCGCTCGCTCTCTCTGTCTGCCGCAGTGCGTGTTCTCGCTGCACAGACAGACTGCAGCCACCTCGACAATGACTCACCTCTGCCTAGCTGTTGGCAGGCTTATAACTTGCGCATATAAAGAAGTATCTCTTTCTTTCTTATAAAGGTACACACACGCACCACACACACACACACACACACACACACACAGTAAGTGTTGGCTATTTCCTAGAATGTCCAGTTACCTAGACATCAATTATTACTGAGCGATCAGATCAGGGGATCCTACAGTACTAGGCCACCGCCCACCACTAAGCCTCGGTCGCCATGCCAACCTCCCTGGTAATGTGACCAGAACAGAACATTAGAACCAGACAAACCACAGCAGCATGACATCAGTAGAACCTGATGAACTCATGCTCGTTTTGTTTTCAAACGCGGTGTACACACACCCAATGATGTTCTACTATGAGCACGCTAGATTAGCACGCTAGATTAGCACGCTAGATTAGCACGCTAGTAGCTTTAGCTTTCTGCTCCAAAGTGAATGTGCCGGTCTTCCTTGTTCCAGACAGTCTTGTCTTCTACTTGAAAAGATTAGAATGTGCGGAGGAGATGTGGTACTCTATACTGTGGTGCCGATCTGTTTGTAAGTCACCGACTCCAGTTCCTCCGGTCTGTGTCTGTCAGTAGGTCCGTCTGTCTTTCTTTTGTCTGTCTGTGTGAGAGCCAGTGGTTGTAATTTCAGCCTGCGGTCTCTGTTTCGTCTCTGCAACAACGTCATTGCGTTACATTTCTCAACAACAAATGGTAGAAACAGACAGGCAAGCAGACAGACAGACAGATAAATAGATAGACAGACAGATGACGTATACCATGTTGTATTGAACAATGAGGAACAAAACCACGCTCTCTAAATGTTTTGCCTTGTAACCTAGGCGATAGTTGTGACCTCTTAACTGCAATGAAGAAATCTTGTGGGTAAAAGGAGCAGCTTGGGTTGTCCCATGTGTGTCATGAAAGATTGAGTGGCATTAGCCCACACACACGTGCCTGCACGCATGTTAACACCCCCACCACACACACACACACACACACACGGTAAGGGGCCAACACCCACTCTCTGGGTCCGCAGGTTGTAAGGTCGCGACCCTGCAGGTGGGGTTGTTTGTTTTACAGTGTTATAGAACAATCTGTTAGAGTGGGACCCCAGTCACGCTGTCACTCACTGGTATACACAGCCTGAGTCAACAGGCAAAAAATAGTGGTCAATATCTAATTAGTGGTGTGAGAGAAGAGCTCTTCTCTCCCTCTCTCTCACCTCCCATTGCTATCTCTCTTTCCATCTGCCCCCCATCACGGTCTTTCTCTTTTTTTCATTAATCTCTCTCTGTCCATCCCTCTCTTGCAATGCCTGTTTCACCTGCCTCCGCTCTTCCAGTGTTTGTATTAGCACTAGATTGTGTAAGTGTGTGTGTGATGAGCAGGTGTGCTGTCGGACCTAACAATGTACTGTAAATGTGTTTCTATGGCCCACTCAGTGTTAGCCATTGAAAAGCCTGCCTAGCTAGAAACTCCACCCCTGTGTGTGCCTAACCCAGACCTGGTAGCTTATCTATAACATCTACCCCTACACTGTTTGGCAGAAGATGCTTATCGATGCCAACCAGAGTATTTAATGTGCATGTTATATTGAAGTCCGCACACACACACACACACACACACACACACACACACACACCCACACACACACACACACACACACACACCACACACACACACACACACAACACAACACACACACACACACACACACACACCCCACACACCACACAACACACACACCACACACACACACACAGCACACACAACACACAGGCAGGCCAATCTCAAAGGGCATGAGTAGCAGTAGTCTTCTATCAGTCCCTCCTTTGTTCTGCATTCGGCTCGCTAGGCCTGTCTGGTCTTGTTGCAGCGAGAGTTCACTCACATTCTTGGATAATGACATCCACATGCGCACGTGGGAAGATTGATTTTGTACATTTTGTAGTCAAATTGTGTGTTGTTTTGTGGGGAGTTGTGTTTGGCCGAATGTTTGAACCAATCTTTTCAGGGTTAGTTTGTGTTCAAGGGAGACTCTAGTGTGTTCCAGTATTACTACTGTAAATCAGGGGCAGAGTGGAGACCTGCAGTGTTCACTATAAATCCTCCTCAAACCTTTCTGACCACAATGAACCGCTTAAGACTGGTCTCTTTTACAAGTGGAAGATTCAAGACATCTGAAATGTCTCAACTGAACTCGCATTAAGCACTGGGACTTTCAGTGGCAAGTTTACTCACCCATTCATGGCATTGTACTTAGTCCGTCAAGTGTGTTTATCAGGGTGTGGGAGCCTAGCTAATATGTGTTTAGCTCGGAAAATAGGCTATTTATTTGGTTTGTGATGGACCAGGGCAAAAATAAAAACTTGACTTGAATGTGTATTTACCCTTTATTATTCAGAATAAATTAACAGGGTGGGGACAATCATATCCAAAGGGGGCCAGTGTAGGTGCAGGCTTTTGTTCCAACCAAGCAGTAACACAGTTAAAACCCAGTCAAACCAAAGCAGTGTGTGGCGAGTGGAAAGTGTTGCAGTGGTCTAAGGAACTGGTGTCCTGGCTAAATTCCCAATCTGGCCCTCAACCATCACGGTCACCTAATAATCCCCAGTTTACAATTGGCTCATTCATCCCCCTCCTCTCCCCTGTAACTATTCCCCAGGTCGTTGCTGCAAATGAGAACGTGTTCTCAGTCAACTTACCTGGTAAAATAACGGTAAAATAAAATAAATAAATAAATAAAAATGAGGCGTCACTGCAGTCCCTGGTTCGAATCCAGGCTGCGTCACTTCCGGCCGTGATTGGGAGTCCCATAGGGTGGTGCACAATTGGCCCAGTGTCGTCCTTAGGCCGTTAGTGTGCGTCGTCATTGTAGATAAGAATTTGCTCTTAACTGAGTTGCCTAGTTAAATATTTTTTTTGCTGTAGACCAAGCTTGTTAGAGCATGTCATCTTGACATTAGCCACCAGGGGGCTTCCCTGAGTTTTGTTGAACACTACATCATACAGTCCCTTGATGATGCTACAACAAACAAAAGTGACCATATCATCAGAATTGATGATAAAGTGTGAGTTGCATGTTCTTGGTGAGGGGTGTGGTAAGATACAGACAGGTAACCTTTTGGACTCTGTGGTCCCTTTAACCCTTCTGGTCCTTTATTACATCACTGATTTTATTGATCCTGCAGCAAGGTCAGTTTCCTTGATGAGTTTGCTGTGTCAATGAGCGGCTTTTCCACTAGGTCCCATAGAAYCCTCCTGGAAGCCATTTTGTCTATCTCTCTCTCTCATTCTGTCAACTGAGGGACTCTGGTCAGGGGCTTCTGTATTGATTTGATTTGAGCACCAGTTAGTGTAAATCGGAAATTGAGCTAATGCAATACTTTGAGCTCCTAGTAAGAGAGACATCTGGTTATAGCCGCTTATGCAGATTTTGTGTTGACATATCTATTTGGTGTTGTGTGTTGTGTGTGATGTGTGTGATGGACATACATTGTCAACATATACATGGAATTGTATTGTGTGTGGGTTCACAGACTAAGTAGAGTGGTGTGTGTGTGTGTGGGTGTTGTGTGTGTGTGTGTCTGTGTGTGTGTGTGTGTGTGTGCGTGCGTGTGTGTCGTGCGTCTGCAAAACATATTCACACCAAGTCACATTGATGTATCCAATCATTAATTGATATTAATTTAATCTAGGGGCTCCCGAGTGGCGCATCGGTCTAAGGCACTGCATCTCAGTGCTAGAGGCGTCACTACAGACACTCTGGTTCGATTCCAGACTGTATCACAACCGGCGTATTGGGATCCCTAGAGCGCGCGACAATTGGCCCAGCTCTCCGGTTGGCCGTGTGTGGCCGTCATTTAATAAGAATTTGTCTTATCGATTGCCTAGTTTAATTAAAAAAATAATAATTAGAGAGGTTTTGAGAGACTGAGAAATGCACTGTGATCTGGTTTCTCTTTCAGGGCCTCTGTGCCCCACCAGCTAGTGTGTGTGTGTGTGTGTGCGTCGTCGTGTGCGTGCGTCGTGCGTGCGTGCGGTGGTGTGGAGAAACAACAGTAGTCTCTGGTGACAGTTCACATAAATGACAAATGAAGCAGGTGGCCAGTGGATACAAACTGTGATAGCGGGTTCCGAGATGAGACAGACACTGCAGTAAAACCAGATGCTGTTTGATCCTTCTGTCTGTGATCTCTGTGAAGATCAAATGGGTATCAGAGACAAAATGAAGTCCCTCTCCCCTCTGTTGTGTCTGGTGCTTTAACCATGTTTCTATTTAATAATAATGAAAGTATCCCCCCCCCTAATCCCTTCCCCCCTCTCTTACTGTCCCCCCACCGCCCAGTATGGGCGGTCGGACAGTTACCGCGTTGCTACCACGCAGGATAAAGATGGCAAATCTTCTCCCAGCAAGAAGAGCAAGAAGGGAAGGAATGGATGAACTCAAGAAAGAAGTACCGATTGTAAGTGACTGGCACACAGTGGCCACACACCTGCCCTGCTCAAGGGGCGCTGGGCACCCCCATAACTATTATTGAAATACTAACATATGCCTCTCCTAAGTTAGAGTATGAATATCTAATCACTTTCAGGGTACCCCCAAGATCAATGTGTAACTGGAACCACACTCTCTAAATAGTTTGAGAAAGACCTTAAATGATGATAAGTAATTAAGTCAAATTCTCCTAGTGTTGTTTAAATTCATTGTTTGATATTTTAGGCATATTCTCAATGTTTCTCTGTGTTTCTCCCACACAAATACACATACACATTTCTCTGCCCCTTTCTCTCTTTTCTCTCTCTCTCTCGCTCTCTCCTCTCTCTTCACCTCTCTCTCTCTCTCTCTCTCTGCACTCTCTCTCGTTCCTCTATCTGCTCTCTCTCTCCTCTCTCCCCCCCCTCTCTACCTTTCAGACGGAACACAAGATGTCCATAGAGGAGTGTGCAGGAAGTTCAACACCGACATTGTGCCAGGTGACTCCTCCTACTGCACTGTACCATAGAGGTCTATCTATGTTGTACCACAGAGATACTAGATCGTCGCCAGTCCTGCTGTGTCACTAACAGAGCGCTACTAGGCCACTAGATGGTTTTTTTACTATTTACATTCCCTCATGCCACACGGTCGGTGTATTTGAAGGGGATCAGTTTGAGCAACGTTTAATGCTTTAAGACTCTCAAGCCCCTTATAAAGTCTCAATTTAATCTTATAATATCCTTACAACGTTACAGCCTTGTGAGTCAGTTGAAAAGTTCAGTAAAGACAAACACATTTTAAGCCTCATTATAATATTTAAAGACTCAACATGCTTATAGTAGTCATAAAGCATTATACCTGCAGGCTTAAATGATTACATATTAGATTTAATAGGATTTTTATGGTGTACCCCTATTTCAACCACATCAGTTCTAGGTTTAACCCACCCCACTCTCTCCCCACCAGGGTCTGACCAACGCCAAGGCGGCTGAGTTTCTGATCAGGGACGGCCCAATTGCCTCACCTCCCCCGACCACCCCCGAGTGGATCAAGTTCTGTCGCCAGCTATTCGGTGGCTTCTCCATCCTGCTGTGGACCGGCGCCATCCTTTGTTTCCTGGCCTACGCCATCCAGGCCGCCACCGAGGACGAGCCGGCAGGAGACAACGTGAGTCACCACAAGCACCCCACGCACACACAATGCACCCAAACACTAAACGTAAACACAGCCACAGAATAAGGGAACGTTAGAGCCACACACAGCTGAATCACACATACCTAAGTTGACCAAACCTCACACACACTGCCAGCAGCGCCAGCCCTACCTTAATTCTAACATACACCCAAATGGCTAATGTACTTGGTCTCTTTCTTCTGTTTTTGCATGATCATCTTGTCTAGTGACTATTACCCGTGGTTGTGTTCAGTTTGAAGCTAAATACTCCTGCTATGCATTGACCTGCATGTACCCAGTGTAACAATGGGATTCCCTGTCTCTCTCTCCTCTCTCTCAGTTGTACCTGGGTATCGTGCTCTCTGTTAGTCGTCTGGTCACGCGTGTTTCTCCTACTTCCAGGAGGCCAAGAGCTCCAAAATCATGGAGTCCTTCAAGAACATGGTGCCCCAGGAAACACGTGTGTGTGTGTGTGTGTGTGTGTGTGTGTGGTGTGCTGTGATGTGTGTGTGTGTGGTGTGTGTGTGTGTGTGTGTGTGTGTGTGTGTGTGTGTGTGTGTGTGTGTGTGTGTTGTGTGTGTGGCGTGTGTTGTGAAAATGAATGCGTGTTATGGACTATCTAACCCTCCCTCTGTGTTCTCCCTGTAGCAAGCGCTGGTGATCCGTGAGGGCGAGAAGATGACGATCAACGCTGAGGAGGTGGTGGCAGGAGACCTGGTGGAGGTGAAGGGAGGAGACAGGATCCCCGCCGACCTCAGAGTCGTCTCTGCTCACGGCTGCAAGGTACCATACACACACACACACACATAGTTCATATAACACACACTCACACGGCTACACATTTTACATCACATTTTTTGTCCTTCTGGGTTTTGTCCTTCTCCTATAGGTGGATAACTCCTCCCTGACTGGCGAATCAGAACCCCAGAGCAGGTCACCTGACTGTACCCATGACAACCCCCTGGAGACCCGCAACGTCGCTTTCTTCTCTACCAACTGCGTTGAAGGTAACCATAGAAACTGCTAACTCACAGACAAACAGACAGACACATCACCTGTTCTGTCCCTGACAATTCTCCTATCCTCTTTTCTCTACTCCTGCGTGTCAGACTCGACCTACCAAATTCAGTCAACAGGGTCCTACTGCAGTATTGGATGCTGCACCCCAGCAGCACTAAGGCTTGCTAAGCTTTTGACTGGTTCAACTAAGCTGATTCAAACGTAATATTATACCATAGAGCTGCTGTTGACACAGAAGTTACCCACATAAGCATACAAGAGTTCCCACCTTGACTTCTCTTCTCTCATTTCAACCTCTCTTTTCCTGAATTAATATTTATATCCCCCCCTCTCTCCCTCCCTCTCTCTCTCTCTCTGTCAGGTACGGCGCGTGGCATTGTGGTGTGYACCGGCGACCGTACCGTCATGGGCCGTATCGCCACTCTCACCTCCGGTCTGGAGTCGGGCAAGACCCCCATCGCCAAGGAGATCGAGCACTTCATCCACCTGATCACAGGCGTGGCCGTGTTCCTGGGCATCACCTTCTTCATCCTGGCCGTCTGCCTGGGGTACACCTGGCTGGAGGCCGTCATCTTCCTCATCGGCATCATTGTGGCCAATGTCCCCGAGGGCTTGCTGGCTACTGTCACTGTGAGTGACCCTGGTCCCCTCTCCATCTGACCCTTCCTCTCTATTGCTGTTTCTCTCTGAAACTCKACTGAACCTCATACCTGACCTCTAGACATCAGATTCTAGTGGTCCTCCTCAGTTTAGTTGGTAGAGCATGATGCTTGCAACGCAAGGACAGTGGGTTCGATTCCCGGGGACAGCCGTACGTAAAATCTATGCACTCATGGCTGTAAGTCGCTTTGGATAAAAGCATCTGCTAAATATCATKTATTACATACAGTGCATTCAGAAAGTATTCAGACCCCTTTCCTTTTTCCACATTTTGTTACGTTACAGCCTTATTCTAAAATGGATTAAATATTTTTTCCCCTCATCAATCTACACACAATACCCCACAATGACAAAGCAAAAACAGGTTTTTAGAATGTTTTGCAAATATATAAAAAAAAATAAAGGACTGAAATGTCACATTTGCATACTGTGAATGAGATTCATTCTAGATCAACTAGACTGTAGATTTTGACCAACTAGACAGCTAACTACACAATCAATATAATAAGACGTTGATTGAGACTAGATCCAGACCAATGATAGCTCTACAGAAATACATTATAGATCTCTAGACCGACTAGACAGCTGAAGCAAGCGCACTCATTTTCTCCAGAATAGGTACCCTTTCTAGTTTGTTCGTCCTTCATTCTGGCTCCTAGATAACCCCTGTCTTTCCCCTGTCTCTGTGCTGTAGGTGTGTCTGACTCTGACTGCCAAGCGTATGGCTAAGAAGAACTGCCTGGTCAAGAATCTGGAAGCTGTGGAGACCCTAGGCTCCACCTCCACCATCTGCTCCGACAAGACTGGCACGCTGACCCAGAACAGGATGACCGTGGCCCACATGTGGTTCGACAACCAGATCCACGAGGCTGACACCACAGAGGACCAGTCTGGTAAGAGGAGATCAGGAGGGGTTAGGGTTGGAGTTGGTGTTAGATATAATGTAAGGGCTCAGACACACCAATAGCGTTTGCTGGCCGAGAGTACTTAGCACCTCTGAACGTAATTTGCGAACCGATTTTACAAGTAGAACCGAGGGTGAAAGATTGGCTGGTGAATGCTAGATCCACGTTCAGTGTGATGTGCGCTAGCCGTATTAGAAGATTTGGAGTAGGTAGGTGTTAGAGAATTAGTGATTAGAGTTAATGTTAGAGTTAATGTAGAAGTTAGTGTTTAGAGTTAAAAGTTAGAGTTAGATGTTCGAGTTAATGTTAGAGATTAGAGTTATAATGTTAGATTAATAATGTTAGAGTTAAAGTGTTAGATGTTAATCGTTAGAGTTAGTGTTAGAGTGTGTTTAGAGTTAGTGTGTAGAGTTAGTGTTAGAGTTAGTGTTAGATGTTAACTGTTAAGGAGTTTAGTGTTAAGTTATGTTAGAGTTAGGTTAGAGTTAAGTGTTAGAGTTAGTGTTAGAGTTATGTTAGAGTTAGTGTTAGAGTTAGAGAGTTTAATGTTAGAGTTAATGTTAGAGTTAGTGTTAGAGTTAATGTTAGAGTTAATGTTAGAGTTAGTGTTAGAGGTAATGTGTTAGAGTTAAGTGTTAGAGTTAAGTTAGAGTTAGTGTTAATGTTAGAGTTAGTGTTAGAGTTAATGTTAGAGTTAAATGTTAGAGTTAGAGTAGTTAGAGTTAATGTTAGAGTTAGGTAATTTAGAGTTATGTTTAGAGTTAATGTTAGAGTTAATGTTAGAGTTAGAGTTAATGTTAGAGTTAGTGTTAGAGTTATGTTAGAGTTAGAGTTAGTGTTAGAGTTAATGGTTAGAGTTAGTGTTAGAGTTAATGTTAGGAGTTAATGTTAATGTTAGAGTGTGTTAGTTAATGTTAGTGTTAGAGTTAAGTGTTAGATTAATGTTTAGAGTTAGAGTTAATGTTAGAGTTAATGTTAGAGTTAGAGTAGGTTAGAGTTAATGTTAGAAGTTAGTGTTAGAGTAGGTAGTGTTAGGTATGTTAGAGTTAGTGTTAGAGTTTAATTTAAGTAGAGTTAGTGTTGAGTTAGTTAGAGTGGAGTTAGGTTAGAGTTAATGTTAGAGTTAGTGTAGAGTTAGTGTTAGAGTTAGTGTTAGAGTTAGATTTAATGTTAGAGTTAATGTTAGTTAGATGTTAGAGTTAATGTTAGAGTTAATGTTAGAGTTAGTGTTAGAGTTAATGGTAGATTAGTGTTAGAGTTAATGTTAGAGTAGGTTAATGTTAAGTTAGTGTTAGAGTTAATGTTAGAGTTGAATGTAGATGTTAGAGTTAGTGTTAGAGTTAGGAGTTAGTTAATGTTAGAGTTAATGTTAGAGTTAGTGTTAGAGTTATGTTAGAGTTAGTGTTAGGAGTTAATGTTAGAGTTAGAGTAATGTAGATAGTGTTAGTTAGTTTAGGTTAGAGTTAGTGTTAGAGTTAAGTGTTAGAGTTAGTGTTAGAGTTAATGTTAGAGTTAGAGTTAGTAGTAGAGTTAATGTTAGAGTTAGAGTTAGTGTTAGAGTTAAGTGTTAGAGTTAGAGTTAGTGTTAGAGTTAATGTTAGAAGTTAATGAGGTAGAGTTAGGGTAGTTATTAGGAGTTAATGTTAGAGTTAGAGTTAGTGTTGTAGAGTTAGTGTTAGAGATGTTAGAGTTAGCGTTAGAGTTTGCGTAGTGTTAGAGTTAGTGTTAGAGTTAATGTTAGAGTTAGCGTTAGAGTTAGCGTTAGAGTTAGCGTTAATGTTAGAGTTAGTGTTAGAGTTAATGTTAGAGTTAGAGTTAATGTTAGAGTTAATGTTAGAGTTAGCGTTAGAGTTTGCGTTTCGGTTGGAGTTAGTGTTAGAGCTGGAGTTTGGGTTAGATGTTGGTGTTAGGGTTAAAGTTTGGGTTACAGTCACGTTTAGAGACAATTTTAAGTGTAGGAATCCCTCTTGATTTTAAGTACAGTAGTTCTATAACCTATGTATTCACATGGAAGTTACACAGACAAGTACAGTTTAATTACAGGTCAGGAATTGATATTGTTTTATCATCTCTAATCGGCCACCTCTCTCTCCAGGTGCCTCCTTCGACAAGACCTCAGCCTCATGGGCTGCCCTKGCTCGYGTCGCAGCTCTCTGCAACCGCGCCGTGTTCAAAGCCGGCCAGGACCAACTGCCCATCCTGAAGAGGGACACCGCTGGTGATGCCTCCGAGTCTGCCCTGCTCAAGTGTATCGAGCTGTCCTGTGGCTCTGTCAAACAAATAAGGGAGAAGAACAAGAAGGTGGCCGAGATCCCATTCAACTCCACCAACAAGTACCAGGTACGTAACACACACGTGTGCATATACACACACGCACAAACACAACACAACACTCAAACGGATTGGTTTCTAACACCGTGACCATGTCCGATCTCACCTCTCCCTCTTCTTGCCACCTATTTCTCTCTCTCCCCCTTCCATCCTCAACCAAACCCACAGCTCTCAGTTCACGAGACAGAGGATCCCAATGACAACCGCTACCTGCTGGTGATGAAGGGAGCCCCAGAGAGGATCCTGGACCGCTGCACCACCATCATCATCCAGGGCAAGGAGCAGCCCATGGACGAGGAGATGAAGGAATCCTTCCAGAACGCCTACATGGAGCTTGGAGGACTGGGAGAGAGAGTACTCGGTGAGACAGGGAGAGTGAGAAAGAGGGGGGTGGTGAGAGAGATAGAGTTGATGTGGAGGGAGGATGAGAAGAAGGAAGAGAAAGAAATGGGCCTTCCAAACGCATAAGAGGAGTGGGGAGGTTGTTAGAGGAGGGGAGTGGGAGAGAGAGAAAGACGCCAGGAGGGAAGGTCAGGATTTTGGTTCTTGGAGAATGGGTCAAATGTACCGTATCCAATGATGAATAGAAGTGAGAGCTGAAGGATTGACTGATTTAGTCGAGAATGAGTAGAACAGGTAAATGAAGCTAGCACCTCCTGTCACTCCCCAGGTTTCTGCCACCTGCTAATGCCAGAGGACCAGTACCCCAAGGGCTTTGCCTTCGACTGTGACGACGTCAACTTCACCACGGAGGGCCTGTGCTTCGTGGGCCTCATGTCCATGATTGACCTCCCCGTGCCGCTGTGCCGACGCTGTGGGCAAATGCCGTTCGGCTGGCATCAAAGTCATCATGGTGACAGGTGATCATCCAATCACTGCCAAGGCCACGCTAAGGGCGTGGGCATCATCTCCGAGGCAACGAGACAGTGGAGGACATCGCCTCTCGCCTCAATATCCCTGTCAGCCAGGTCAACCCAAGGTGAGAAACACGAGACCACACACACACACACACACACAAAGCACAGTACATCCTTTCACAATGACGGTGAGACCACACGGGATCCTGTTCTGCTAATTCATTGCTCTCATTCATTTTCACTCTCATGTCACTTTCGCCCTGTCTCTGTGGATCCAAGCTAGTTATTATAATGTGTGTGTGTCTCCAGGGATGCCAAGGCTTGTGTGATCCATGGTACAGACCTGAAGGAATTGTCTCAGGATCAGATGGATGACATCCTCAGAAACCACACTGAGATTGTGTTTGCCAGGACCTCCCCCAGCAGAAACTCATCATCGTAGAGGGCTGCCAGCGACTGGTGAGACACACACACACACACACACACACACACACACACACACACACACACACACACACACACACACACACACACACACACACACACACACACATTCAAACAGAAAGACACACACCACCTGAATCCATCACCCGATCAACAAAAGTGAACTTGCTTTCCACAACTACACTAATATAGTCTGGAAACAAGGTTGGGCTTCATTCCATTTTCAGTTTGGGGAGATTGTTGACATTTTATTCATGCATTTGAAAATGAATTGATTGAATTGAACAGGGAATTGACCCCATCACTTCCCCCTAGTTTTGGTACAATATTGACTTTCTATGGGCTATGGTCAAAAGCACTACTAAAGTGCACTATAAAGGGAATAGGATGCTATTTGGGACACAAGCTAACTCTTCTGTCCCTCCCAGGGTGCCATCGTGGCTGTGACAGGTGACGGTGTAAACGACTCTCCTGCCCTGAAGAAGGCTGACATCGGCGTTGCCATGGGAATCTCTGGCTCTGACGTATCCAAGCAGGCCGCTGACATGATCCTGCTGGACGACAACTTTGCCTCCATCGTCACCGGAGTGGAAGAGGGTGAGAAATGGGGAGAGAGAGGAGAAATGATGGAAAGAGTAGAAGGGCATGTGAGAGGGAGAAGTGGACGAAAGGTAAAAGAGGCCAGAAAAGGAGAAGAGAGGAGGGATGGGTCTGTATTTTGAGCCTGTATTTTTAAAGCATCTCAGAGTAGGTGCTGATCGCGAATCAGTTTAGACTTTTTAGATCAGAGTGAATAAGATCACATGGACAAGAGGGGCCTGATCCTCGATCAGCCCTCCTACTCTGAGACACTTTATGAATAAGGGCAGACCCTGATCCAACCTTGAGTGACCTTTGCTCAATTCTACAGAGGTTAGAGGTCAGAGTTCAGTGTGTGACCTCTGTGTGTGTCCTCCTGTCTCCCTGCAGGTCGTCTGATCTTTGATAACCTGAAGAAGTCCATTGCCTACACCCTGACCAGTAACATCCCTGAGATCACACCCTTCCTCCTCTTCATCATCGTCAACATCCCCCTACCGCTGGGAACCATCACCATCCTCTGTATTGACCTGGGAACTGACATGGTAAGGCACACACAC
>NC_036845.1:16836495-16916843 GCF_002910315.2 Salvelinus sp. IW2-2015
CGCGCAAGAGATTCACAATGAACGCTAATCAATCAAACTATTAGTCGTATTTGTTTCTCATACAAACTCACATCTGTGACCTGTGACCCCCCCCTCCCCCAGGTGCCCGCCATCTCCCTGGCCTATGAGGCAGCCGAGAGTGACATCATGAAGCGTCAGCCCAGGAACCCCACCAGGGACAAGCTGGTGAACGAGAGGCTCATCAGCATCGCCTACGGACAAATCGGTGGGTCCCCATTAGCTCCTCTACCTGGTCGGGGCCATAAAGACAGTGCATATGTAGCTGGACATGTTATTATAGCCCACAGCCAGATCGATGGTCAATACTTCCCCATGAAGTCCTTGAGCATTACACTGTGGACAGTATGGTTGATTAGTCTTCGACCACCCTGTGGTAGAATCTGACAGACYGATGAGTGCATCGATGCTTATAGATCCTAAATCTATGGCTAGTGGATYATAGTTCACGGGTCTATATGACAAAGTCAATGGCTTCTYCTTGTGGGATCCGGTAACATCATTTCCAGAGTGAACATGTGTTAACGCTTTGTGTCTGTGTCTGTGTGTGAAGGTATGATCCAGGCTCTGGGAGGTTTCTTCTCCTACTTTGTGATCTTGGCTGAGAATGGCTTCCTACCCTCAATTCTTGTGGGTATCAGGCTCAACTGGGACGACCGCGCTTGCAACGACCTGGAAGACAGTTATGGCCAGCAATGGGTAGGTACACGCTACAATTCCCAGCCAAAATAAGTATTCAAAATATAGCAATACAGTATATTACAAGTATATCTGCAAATTCATTGTTGACACTATTTCACCATATTTGATCAGATTCTATAAATAAATATTCCCTGACCAAGATGGCTGCCCTTTTAGGTACACTGCCGGGATGCCAATGTCCATTCTATCGTTCTATTTCATTCTATGATTCAAATACTGTGTCTCACTCCTTCTCCTCGCTGTGTGTAGACATATGAACAGAGGAAGATCGTGGAGTTCACGTGTCACACAGCCTTCTTCGTCAGTATCGTGGTGGTACAGTGGGCTGATGTCATTGTCTGCAAGACCAGGCGTAACTCTGTCTTCCAGCAGGGCATGAAGTAAGTCTGTCTGTCTGCCTGTCTGTTTCTGTATTTCTTTTCCTGTCTGCCTGTCTTGTTTCTGTCTCTCTTTTCCTGTCTGTCTCTGTCTGTCAGCCTGTCTTGTTTCTGTGTCTCTTTTCCTGTCTGTCTGCCTGTCTGTCTGTTTCTGTATTTATTTTCCTGTCTGTCTGTCTGTCCGTCTGTTTGTTAATATACAGTATGCTTGGTCTCTATGTATATTAGTCTCTCTCACCCTGTTATATTTATTCTCATTCTCATGTCTCTCCTCTGCACTACTCTYCTCTTAGGAACAAGATCCTGATCTTTGGCCTGTTTGAGGAGACAGCTCTGGCTGCCTTCCTATCCTACACCCCAGGCATGGATGTGGCACTCAGGATGTTCCCCCTAAAGTGAGTGGAGTAAACCCTAGAAATATACAGAAATACACATAGACATACTGTATACATACACCTACACAAACAGATAGACATACACCTACACAAACAGATAGACATAGACATACACCTACACAAAAAGATAGACATAGACATACACCTCCAACCAGATAGACATACACCTACACAAACAGATAGACATAACACCTACACAAACAGATAGACATAGACTACACCTACACAAAACAGATAGACATAGACCTACACACAAACAGATAGACATAGACATACACCTACACAAACAGATAGACACATACACCTACACAAACAGATAGACATACACTACACAAACAGATAGACATAGACATAAACCTACAACAAACAGATAGACATACACCTACACAAACATGACATAACATACACTACACAAACAGATAGACATAGACCTAACACAAACAGAATAGACATAGACATACACTACACAAACAGATAGACATACACCTACACAAACGATAGACATACACTCACAAACAGATAGAACATAGACAAAACCTACACAAAAAGATAGACATCACCTCACAAACAGATAGACATAGCATAGCACCTACACAAACAGATAGACATACATCTTAGACAAAACAGATAGACATAGACATACACCTACACAAAACAGATAGACATAGACATACACCTACACAAATAACTAGATGCATTAAACACAGAAGATAGAACATACATCTACACAAACAGATAGACATAGACATGCATCTACACACATATAGCTACACTACACAAACAGATAGACATAGACATACACTACACAACAGATAGAACAATACACCTACACAAACAGATAGACATAGACATACACCTAACCAAACAGATAGACATACATCTCAACAAACAGATAGACATACACCTCCAAACAGATAGACATAACACCTACACAAAACAGATAGACATAGACATACACCTACACAAACAGAAGACATACAGCCTACCACAAACAGAATCGACATAGACAACACATACACAAACAGATAGACATACACCTACACAAACAGAATAGACATACACCTACAACAAGAAAGACATAGACATACATCTACAACAACAGATAGACATACACTACACAAACAGATAGACATACACCTACACAAACAGATCACATAGACATACACCATACACAACAGATAGACATACACCTACACAAAATATAGACATAGACCATACACCTAACACAAACAGATAGACATACACCTACACAAACAGATAGACATAGACATACACTACACAAACAGATAGACATAACACCTACACAAACAGATAGACATACACCTACACAACAGAATAGACATACACCTACACAAACAGATAGACATACACTACACAAACAGATAGACATAGACATACACACACAAACAGATAGACATACACCTACACAAACAGAATAGACATACACCTACACAAAAGATAGACATAACATACCTACACAAACAGATAGACATACACCTACACAAACAGATAGATAGACATAACCTACAAAACAGATAGACATAGAATACACCTACACAAACAGATAGACATACACCTAACACAAACAGATAGACATAGACATACACACTACACAAAAGATAGACAAAGACATACACCTACACAAACAGATAGACATACACCTACACACAAACAGATAGACATAGACATACACTACACAAAACAGATAGACTAGACATACACCTACACAAACAGATAGACCATACATTACAACAAACAGATAGACATAGACATACACCTACACAAACAGATAGACATACATCTACACAAACAGATAGACATACATCTACACAAACAGAAGATAGACAATGCATCTACACAAACAGATAGACATACACCTACACAAACAGTAGACCATAGACATACACCTACACAAACACGATAGACATCCCATACACAAACAGATAGACATAAGACATACACCTACACAACAGATAGACATACATTACACAAACAGATAGACATAGACATACACCTACACAAAAAAGATAGACATAGACATACACCTACATACACAAACAGATAGACATAGCACCTACACAAACAGATAGACTACACCTACACAAACAGATAGACATACACCTACACAAACAGCATAGACATACACCCTACACAAACAGATAGACATACACCTACACAAACAGATAGACATACACCTACACAAACCAAACAGATAGACATAGACATACACCTACACAAACAGATAGACATACACCTACACAAACCAAACAGATAGACATACACCTACACAAACAGATAGACATACACCTACACAAACCAAACAGATAGACATACACATACACACATACCGTACACACACCTACACTGACAACTTGTGGGGTCCTCTTATTGATCTTCTATCGGCCATGCTGTGTGTTTATTAACCTCTGCTCTCTCTCTCTTTCTCTCTCTCCTTCCTTCCTTCCTCCAGGCCCAGCTGGTGGTTCTGTGCGGTCCCCTACAGTGTCCTCATTTTTGTGTATGATGAGATCCGAAAACTGCTCATCCGTAGGAACCCAGGAGGTAAATGGCTGTCTCTTTCTCTACGTATAACATTTAGGCCCAAATCCTAACATGAGATTTGCATTTGAAACTTCACGCAAATCTTTAACTGACACAAAAACAAGAAAACTCTCTAACGCCTCTCTTTCTCTTCCCCTCCCCTCTCCTCCTACAGGTTGGGTGGAAAGGGAGACATACTATTGAGCGATGGAAACCGTCTTTACTCATACCCCTACATTTTCCATTTGTTTCTCCCCCCTTCATTCCATCCCTGGCAAGACACATCTTCAGATGCCCCACCCCGTAAAAGACAACAACCGCTTCAAAGCAATTTTCATCACAACTGCCCCAAAGATTAAAAACAGCAAAGCACCTTTACGACTTTCTACATCAACCCCCCCACCCCCCTCCTCTCCATCTCCTATGATACTCTTTGCATGTGTTCTCTCACTGCTGTGTACATAAACCAATATATCTACCAAACGGCAGCTGCATATTGTGTATGTAGATTTGAATGAGCTATGATCTAAAGGGAGTGTCGACGCTCGGCAAGAAAAGGGCCATACCACTCCTTCCTCCCTTCCCTTTCTCCCCCCCCCCTCTATCTCCACACCTCTGTTCCTCCCCCTCTTCCTCCTCCTGCGACCCTTTGCTTGTCCTCCGATCACACACAGACATACAGATCACGAGCGAGATCCCACAGCTGACACCAATCGAGCCGTCCCCTCTCGCCCTCTCCTTTCTCCAGGAGGAAGAGCGGATGTCTTTCTCACTCCGACCGTTTTCCTTTTTCTTCGACAGTGTTGTTGTTTTTTTTATAATATGGGGTGGGGGTTCAATGGTTTTACTTGTTTTTTTTATTTATATAAAGGGAGGGGGGTGTGTGAGAGCTGCTTTCCCTCATTTAGGCATAACAAAGCACACCCCGCCATGGCGTCCCCAGTCCCCCTTCTGTCTCTCACACCCTCCTCTCCCCTCTACTCCCTGTTTGTCTATGTTTGTGTGCACTGTGTGAACCATTGTCCTTGTTAAATACTACAGTACACCCCCAGTTGGAAAATACAACTCAAATCTTTCTGTGTGTTCTAGGAAAACTATATAATTCTATACCGATTTAAAGAAATAAAAATGACATGTTGAAAATAAAACATCTCAAGATATACATTCAATGAAAAAGAACATCGGCGACATTGTTGAGCGTGTTATGGAAAAAGAGGAAAGATCACTCTGTTTCCTTTTTGTTGTGTGGTTTCCAATCTTTTTTTCGCCAGGTTTTCAGAAAGCCGATGCAAAAATTTAACCCCCCAAAAAAACAACGACAAGGTTGTGTTTTATTATTAAAACATGTGAGACAGAAACTATGGCGTCCATATTCCTACTACCACTTCTGACGTGCCGGTGCAGTGTGGTGTGATTATTTGGTGTGAGATGATGAGTCCATGTTCCTGGAGTCCGGTCCAGTCTAGGTAACACAGTCCAGGTATTGAGTTCTGTGTGAATGTCTGCATTGGAGACCAGCAGAGGAACAGCCACTTCAGGCTGGGTCTTACTCAGAGGGCTGTAGGGGGTTGAGACTACAGAAGACAACAAAAAAACAGTAGTAGAACGTGTATGTGAAAGAAAACGAAACCAACACCAATAAAACATCTCGAACATTTATTACAACCTAGCACTGTCTGTGTGTCTTTCTCTCTCCCTGCCTTCGACTCGCCACACACTCGCCACACTGACACTCAGCTTCCTTTCCCCCTCTTTTCTCATGTCAGTCTGATACTATATGGCTTAAATGCTAAATGTAGGCCTGAATTGGTGAAATGTTGTAGGATAAAACTGATCAGTAATTGATATATTTTGTCTTCACCTGGACAACAGTTGGGGTTGTGTATACACGATGAAATATCTGTAAGAGAATAAGTGATTTACAAGGGATTCTTTAGACCAGCGAGATCTGCTGTATCTAGTGTTTGACGTGTTGTATCTGTAGTGTTGAGGTACATTTTGGCAGAGCGCTAGGATGCCATCTAACGATCAGAATCACATCAGGTTACACTGCAAAATGTACAGCTGATAGAAGACTGTGAGTTGGCAAGAGCCCAGGGTAATGCACCAAACGACCAAATCAAGTAAATATGTTGGCTTTGATGTTAAAACCTAAAAACAGAAGAAAGGCAGTAGTCCATCTTCCCAGACAACTGATATTCCGCATTAGTAAAACAGATTTATACAATTTTCTGCGAGTAAAGAATATCATCAAGTCATCAGCATTTTACATTTCTGAAGCTTTGTTAGTCTTGCCTTGTGTTCGGTACCTACTGGTAACAGGAGTACAGATACAGTATGGGCCAGTTTCCCAGACTGAGATTAAGCTTAATCCTGGACTAAAAAAGCACTTTCGTTCTCCCCAAAACATGTTTAATCGTGGAGTAAGATTAATCTGGGCTAAATAGATGTGTTCAGTGGCAAATATCTGCTATAGATATTAATGTAGGTCAAATAAACCTGTCATGGGGGTATGACAGAGCCTATGCCTGTACCTGCACCTACCGTTTTAATCACACTTCCTCCTCCCTCTGTTCCTCACACATTTAGTGTTTGTCCGTAATGGCATCCTATTCCCTATATAGTGCACTACGGGGAATACAGTAGTTGCCATTTCTGATGCAGCTTTCCACAACAGGGATTGTRGTAGGGTGGGAGAAATGTGAGTAAACGCTTAGCATTGATCGAGATGACGAGGTATGCGTAATGGTAAATGCTATTCACAAAAGGTRTATAAACTGCGTTGATACTCTACATCACCGACACTCGCTCTCTCTCACACAGCCCTCCCCCTAAATTCCCACATGTCCATGCAGTGAGCTCACTGCAGTGTGGCTCCTCTATCTCCCCCTCCGCATAATAGAATATCGATCGCCCGGCTTTGCCGCAGTGTGCAGTACGCCAGTGAGTGAAGTGTGTGTGTGGATGGATGAACCTCCAAGGTCATCTCCATGGCAACCTGTGCATGGGGTTGTCTTGATGAGCAGTGGACAGGGATCATGTATAAAGGGGGGAAAAGGGGAGGTGGTGAGCACTGTGGTATCTGAAGTGTCACAAAGGGAGGGAAGGACAGGGAGGAGGACACGGAAAGGGAAAAGTAGGGGAAACTACATCCTATTGTGTGGCGGCACATCCAGGACACAAAAGGGCCTACAAAGTATTGCAATTTTGGCACATATACTGTATATACAGAATATACACACAACCTTTAATACCCTTTAATGTAATGTTTTAAATCACCACAAATAAATATGTGCAAAAGGGACCCAAATATTTTAGAATTCATGCTTGGACTTGAGTCCTCACACAAACACACTCACAATAGGACGCAACACAATATCTTACAGGTAGGATAGTTTAATSCACTTCCCAATTGACATTAAAAATACAAAAAAATAGCATAAAGATAGCGTGACATGTATGAAATATATTTAAAAAAAATTATATTGACTTTTAAAATGTCAAAGTCATAAAGAAGAGCTAATAAAATATGAAAAGTTACCCAACAACACTGCACCACATGCCTGCATACACCTAAAAGTATGATTTAAACATAATGCTTAAATCACCATTAGGTATCTGGAATATCCACTAAGCATTGCTTTAAAGTAAATGCAATATGTCCAAAAGAACCATTACTTCTAGTTGGATAAATACATTGTAAAGCTGCAAATGGCACTTCTTCCCCAGTCAGAGAAGCGTTGGCGATTTGATACCACTTGCCTCATGCGGTTTTTCATGTGCTCACTGCGGACTTACTCAACATCAGCTATATAGGATAAAAAAAACWATCTGAATTATTACTGTGGCGATGTTAAAGCTCTTTGTAACATGTCAGGTCTTGAGTTGACCGAGTGACATTTTGTATTATTAGATATCCACAAGGTAACATTAAACAGAAGGTACAGAGGCATTAAACAAAGGGCTGACACTGATACTCCACAGGAAGAAAGGTGTATTAAACACAAATGAGAAGTATCAGTCACATTTGGAAAAGACATACAGTATGAAGTATGTGCTGAGGTATATGAACATCTCAGTCACTCTATGTGTATGACAGTCAATCCATATATTTGTCTAAATTTAGTATTATTATGGTTTTAAAGAGTTGTAGAGGGTCAGTAACAGCAAATCACTTCAGAGGCAAGAGAAGGTGCATTCTGTGTTATATTATGAAAGGTCAAAGGTGAGTGTTGAGGGTTCACACAGAGAAAGATAGAGGCCTCTAGTGGCCAAAAGGCTGCTTTAGCATGGGCAGCACCATTGAGGCCTTCCAACATGCTTCTGCCATTTTAAAGTAGTCACCCATGTGGGGATTCCCTATGGGTTGTAGCCTCAATGGCGCTGCCAATGCTGTCACAGATGCTAGAATGGCACAGATATAAAGATTCCACTATCGCTATGCCTTCACACAGGCTCCATGAAGAGCTCCTCCATTTCCGATCCTCCCTCCAGCTCTCGGAAGGCAGCGTGAGAGCCAATCACRAACATCGTCGCACCTGAGTGAGATGAGAGACAGTCAATCAAAWGGAAGAGATAGGAGAGGCTGGGGGAAAAGGAGAGTAAAAGCCTAGGTCATACATTTAGGGCTCCATTTTGAGAAACCAAACACAACGGTTAATCTTAGCACTATATCGCTATCATTTGACAATTTTCATGGCGGGGATTAAAGGACGCAAATCCTATTGGTGTCGTAAAAAGTAATATCCATGCCTCAATTGTCTCAAGGCTCAAAAATCCTTCTTTAACCTATCTACGCTGATTGAAGTGGATTTAACGAATGAGGTATCATAGCCTTCACCTGGATTCCCCTGATCAGTCCAAGTCATGGAGAGAGCAGCTGTTCCTAATGTTTTGTATACTCAGTGTATACGCACAACTTTGGATATCACCCCCATCTCAAAGTCGAATGGTTTTGACCGTTTGGAAGTTATTAAGTGAGCTTCTTTTCTCTGCCGTGTGCCTCGCAAAAGTGATTCCTCGTGATGAAATGATCAACTTTACCCTATATAATGTAAAAAAAAAAAAAATGACCATATACACTGACCGTTTAAAACACAACTACCGAAACTATTGCTGATGGTGAACGTGAACAATCAAAGTCAAATCTGTTGTAAGCTCCGTTCAGCAGGTAAAGTTAAAGGTAAAGTTGCGTCTCCGGTAGCTTACTTTTATTCCGGCAAAACACAATTTTCAACAGCGCAAAGATAACAATCTAGCAACTTACAGAGGTTGTCACGCAACTGATATAAAGCCTAATATCGTGCAAGCCATTTTAGCATTTGAATACTGAAGATGCCCGCAGATGAGCAAGATCAGGGACAGGCCGCCTACCTCCCGTTGGTCAGCAAACAAAGCTGGGCACGGTGCGCAGTTTGACTAGGCTACTGATAATTCTTGGGCTTGTTGGCATGCAAAATTACTTGTAAATCAATGACTGTCAACCACAGGAGGTTGGTGGCACCTTAATTGGGGAGGACGGGTTCATGGTGACGACTGGAGCGGAATGGTATCAAATACATCAAACACGTGGTGTCCATGTGTTTGATGCCATTCCATTTGCTCCGTTGCAGCCATTATTATGAGCCGTCCTCCCCTCAGCAGCCTCCACTGCTGTCAAAACAGTTACATGCTTAGTCCGACAATGAAGGAGAGGATGTGTCCTTTGTCACAAAATATGAGGTACCTTCAATAGGTAAAAAGTTTGTAATATGAGCAAAACATGTGAGTGACTCTGCAATTCGTAAAGTGGATTGATTTTGTTACTGGTGTAAGCTACATTTGGATCGGTTTGGGCTTCCATGCAAATCCGTGAATGTTACATCCCTAATAATTTGTCTCCTTCAAAGAAAGATTCATTTGAAATACATTCCATACTGCATATCTAGAACTAAGGTCTACAGTTATTCCAGGTTTGATGTGTACAGTAAAGAGTGAGATGGGGTTGTAACTTACCCAGGACCCAAAACACTGCAGCTCCTGCACCAGCCAACCAGAACACAGGGAAAGAGACCGCCCCAGCCAGACTCAATTGGTGAGGTCCGGTCACCTCTTTTCCTGTGGGCAAAATAAAATCACTAGTCACCCTACACCCAAATGATGGATTGATTTCAGTGCCAACAGAAATTATATTTAAATTCCATAAATGTTGAATTTGTATTAGGATACTGAATTTGAATTTGAGATTTTTCAAGTTGTAATTTGTTTATTTTAAACTGAATTGAATAAACATTGCATTCGGTTTTAAAATTATGTTTCAATTTAATTGAATATTGAAATTCAATATTTAAATATTAAGTTTCAATATGGTAGATATTGCATTCATTGTCTGTATATCTCTGTGGTAAACAGAAGCCATTGTGGCATGTTGAATTTATTTCCTTCCTATGAATTTGGCACTAGCGTTTGAACCATTTTGGCTATAAGCTATTATGATCCTATTCCTGAAAGCTTCGACTCTGGAACATGGACCTATGGGGGAAAAAAGTTMAACAGCAGGTTGAAACTGAGTGTAAAAGATGGTCGTTGTGGATGTTTCAAAGACAAACACAACAAAATGGACAGCGCTTTCTAAAGTGATAATTMATTCAAAACACCCATATGCATATTAGAGCTTATGCATAGGCTTATGAGCCCAAACCCGTAAAAATAGAAATAATTTTTTTAAATTACAATTATGATTGTGCCTTATACAATACATAGCCTACCGCATGTTACACATGGCTGAAAAACATAAAACAAAACTGATTTAAGATGCCTTTGGTACATAATTGGTCTAGCCTTTGAGTGTGGACTGTAATAGTATGCATACTGGATGGACTGGTTACCTTATGCTACGCTCCAAATGTTTTATCCATGAGTCTGGGAGAGAACGTATAGCCCTAGGCGATGATGTTGGTTCATTGACTGTGCAGGGCGGCATACAGGTAGACTGCAATTATAGTGAATTTGTATTGGATTTTGAATAGCCTAGTAATAGGAATTTATTCATAAAACATTACCTTTAGCTACAKAATATCTCACCACCATGCGTTTCCGTCTCCTCCTCTCTCTCCTTTATTTATTGAGCGTTTAGAGGAGCTGTCAATAGTTTAGTGAAATATAGGTTTCATTGCGAAAACATGTTATTACCGATGTTCCCAAACAGATTCCACTTGGTTTCCCAAATTAAGCACTGGGTAGCTGCAGTAACAAGGTTGGAGAGCCCATGACACACAGAGTTCGGGAGGAACATCATCTGTTGCGCAAGGAGAGCATGCTTCTCAAAACAGTGGTTGACGYGTAAAAGCTGTTCTTATATATATTTCTCAGCAGTTCCTATTAAGCACAGCTCCGCTATAAAACCGAAGAAGCCTACCAGGCATCATTGAAAAACGGACCGTCTGAAAAGCGCGCAGCCTCCATTCGCTATTCGAGTGTATACATATTACATGTTTTTTTGCCCCTACCCATTTGATAAATGTGCCATTCTAAATCTAAATGTTAAATATTAGTAAAGACAAGATTAAATCGAGAATAGACTGATGGGTGAAAATATGATCGCTTGATGAGAGAACAGCTGTGCAGCCTAAGGCAAGGAACAGAGCACAAGCCTTCTTTGCGACTTTCTCGAAACATCAATAGCCTGTAGTCGCATCATGCAGCCCATATGCGTTTTGATTTCTAAGACATTCCAAGGTTTGTATCGGTCACAACTAAAGTTGCCAAATAACTCTAAACATAGCGCGTATAGGACCTTTTTCAAAGGTTCACGCACTCGCTCCGGAATGGGAAAAATAGCCTGTCTATTTTATTCAGCTAAGTTCAACTATATTCTTCTTTCTATGGCATGGAGCATGGCCAGATGACATACAGTAGACCAACTCATATTCTGTTCAGAAGAAGAAACCTGTTATATTGTTTCTTAAGACCTGACTGAAATAAATCATGGATTTATTGTGAGGGTGTATATTAAAATAGATTTATTTGACTTTAAAATGTAGATGTTCCAAAGGCGCACCTCAGCGGCTTGTATGCATGGAGGCCTGGAGATGCTCAACATGTTTCTGTCCATTAACGGTCAGTTACATTGAGACCGGCAGTCTTTTGCATGACAACAGGCTGACAATACATTTAATTACATTTTTACTGAAAATAGATTATCATATATTTTAGCTAATAGTGGCACTCTAACATGCGCAAATTGAATGTTATGATGGACATGRCTTTGTATAACCAAAACATACACAGCTCAACAAACTAAATGTGCCGGTCCTGTGTGACTCAAATGAACGAAACGAGTCGAGAGTTGTCTGAGAGTTGCATTGTCTGGCACACAGGAGACCTGGGTTAGAACCCCATCAGTCAAACAAGCACGTCTTCAGGTCTCAGACAAGGTTGCGCATCACATGCATGGATCACCAAACCACCTCTGTTGCACTCTCATTAAATAGGCTGCACAGATCTATMTGCTTCTGTTTGCCACTGAACGTGTTGTTGTTGCGCAGTAGGCCTGATTTTGAACCCAGTTACAATGCATTCAGAAAGTATTCAGACCCTTTGACTTTTTACACATTTTGTTACGTTATAGCCTTATTCTGAAATATTGTTTTATGTTCCTGATCAATCTACACACAATACCCCAAAATGACAAAGCAAAAACTGTTTTCATAAAAAATAAAAACTGAAATAAGAATTCAGACCCTTTACTCAGTACTCTGTTGAAGCACCTTTGGCAGTGATTACAGTCTCGAGTCTTCTTGCTACAAGCTTGGAGTTTCTCCCATTCTCATCTGCAGATACATTCTCTCCAGAGATGTTCGATCGGGTTCAAGTCCGGGCCCTGGCCGGGTCACTCAAGGACATTCAGAGACTTGTCCCGAAGCCTTTCCGGCATTTTCTTGGCTGTGTGCTTAGGGTCGTTGAACTCTGGAGCTCTGTCATAGTGACCATCGGGTTCTTGGTCACCTCCCTGGTCAAGGCCCTTCTCCCCCGATAGCTCAGTTTGGCTGGGCTGCCAGCTCTAGGAAGAGTCTTGGTGGCTCCAAACTTCTTCCATTTAAGAATGTGAGAGGCCACTGTGTTCTTGGGGACCTTCAATGCTGCAGAAGTTTTGTGGTACCCTTCCCCAGATCTGTGCCTTCGACCTCATGGCTTGTTTTTTTCCTCTGACATGCATTGTCAACTGTGGGACCTTATAGAGACCGGTGTGTGCCTTTCCAAATCATGTCCAATCAATTGAATTCACCACAGGTGGACTCCAATCAATTTTAAAAACATCAAGGATTATAAATGGAAACAGGATGCACCTGAGCTCAATTTAGTCTCATAGCAAAGTGTCTGAATACTTATGTAAATAAAGTCTCTGGCTTATTTTGAATAAATTAGCAAAAATGTCTAAAAACCTGTTTTCGCTTTGTCATTTTGGGGTATTGTGTGTAGATGGGGGGGGGGGGGGGGGTGGGAATTCTACCATTTTAGAATAAGGCTGTAATGTAACAAAATGTGGAAAAGGTCGAGGGGTCTGAATACTTTCCAAATGCACTGTATATTGGTGCTGTGATCTCTCAGTATGAGGTCAAAGTGGGGTTCAATGTAAACTGGGTGGTTCGATGAACTAGGCTCTTTTGATGAGTAACCTTGCTGGAGACTTGAAGACATGATAGCTTCCTATGGGCTTTTAGCTAACAGTCGTGTTACATGCAGGAGGCCTGGTTCGAACCCAGTCAGTCACAACAGCAAGATTAAATAGGGAGTGGAAAAGCTTTCCTTGGAAGGGCTTTAACCAGGCTATTCAACTATATTCTTATGGGGGTCAAATTTTTGTGACATTCCCTTCTAACGTGTCCTGCACACGGCATCATAGAGGGAAACAGAAGGCACGTCCATGTTTCAGAGAGCCTAACCTTTCAGGAATGGGGTCATAATAGGTTACAGCTAAAACGGTTCATATGCTAGAACCAAATTCATAGGAAGAAAATCAATTCAACATGCCACATTGGCTTCAGAAACCGCCAGAAGCTTCCGTTACCACAGAGAGCATTTGATTCTTTCCTCTACCTTTCCTGGCTGGCAAAGTACCAGGATGTTGGTCTCTGGTTTTGAATCTGAATTTAGACAACTGAATTTGAAAACTGAATCTGAATGCATCTAAGAAGTTGAATATATGAAACTTTGATCAACTTGATAGTTTGTAAACTAGATACATAGACAATGAATGCAATATCTGCCACATTGAAATTGAATATATAAATATTGAATTTGAAGGTTCAATTAAATAAAACAATGCAATATTCATTCAAWTCTGTGTCAAATCATGAAATACAAGAATTCAATTATTACATTTGTGCATTACATATTCAAAAATATTACATTCAAACTCAATATCCTAATACAAATGCAAAATTATGGAATTCAAATACAATCTCTGTTGGCACTGAAATTGCTCCATATCAATCATCTCACAGATCATGACTGCTTTACTCACCAAAGACGACCAGTTTGGACTCCAGGGACTTGAGGTGGATGATGTAGAAGGCACCAACAAACACTGCCAAAGCAATCAACAGCATGGGAGAGCTGATACTGAGGTAACAAGGGGGAGATTGGAAAAGGGAAAGAGTTATTCTTTGATAATCACAGATTCTCAATAAACTCAATCCTGCATAGATCTCGGCCTATTCGAACCACTCAGATTTTGAAAATAAAATAGGCTGCTGGCAGCAGTCTGTCTAGATGCAATATGTAATTACTGTGTTTTTATATTCACTGAATACCACAGTGTCCTTAAACTCCTGTCCCGCAGCTCTTACATGCAGTAGAGGATAAGGCCGAGGAAGATGAAGATGTAGTTGCTGTTGTAGGTGTCAAAGTTGCGCACCACCCTCTGGCACAGTTCACCAAAGTTGCGGGGCTTGGTGAACTTCCTATGATCCACGAAGCCAGCCCAGGGACGGATTGACGCGCGGCGACGATCAAACCACTCCTTGGCCACAGTGGCCGAGAGGCCTTTGGGCAGCCACAGCCTGTGAGGCAAGGCAGAAAGCCAGGGTGGTAAACTAAACAGGAGGTATAGGGAGATGGAATAATTTTATAGCATCAATTCAAGAGGCTGATGGTGGATAGAATGAACAACAACACATCATAGCCAGGAATAATACAAGGAAAGGACAAACTGACCCATCTAGTTCCTTTAGTGGTAGGCTAGATTAAGAAAAATATGAGACAAATTCAGATCACAATTGTCCTACAGACACAATAATAGCCACAGAAGAATGACTACACATGAGGACAGTAAATAAAATGTATTTGGACCGGAACCCRTCACCAACCATGATCCCAGAGAGATGCATTGTGCTACAACTCATCAAATTGATTCAGGTGTGTTAGTGCTGGGCTGGAACAAAAGCCTGCACACCCTGTAGCTCTCCAGGACGAGGTTTACAGACCGCTGGCACCAGAGCAGGGCTCTCCAAACCTGTTCCTGGAGAGCCGTCCTGTAGGTTCACTCCAACCCTAATCTAGCTCACCTGATTCTAATATTTAGCTGGTTGACAAGCTGAATCAGGTTAGTTACAACTGGGGTTTGAGCAAAAACATGCAGGGGGGTAGCTCTCCAGGAACAGGATTGGCAAGCCATGTACTAGACAGATTAACTAACAGATAGAGACAGAGCTGGAAAAACAACAGCACACACTTTCCCATGACACCTCCGGATCCAGCAGCGTCGGCTGGCTCAGCACTGAAGAGATCCCCTGCCTTGGAGTCCATGTCTACAAGGCAGTTCTCACCCTTTGGGACACCAGATTTCATTAGAGTAACTGATGCCGATGTGGGAAAGATGTAGGCTAAAATACTAGATGGCAGTGACAGAAAATAGACATAAAAGGGTTAATGGCACTGTTTCACAAGTGATAACAAATCCTCTCACACAATGCAAAACTACGCTTTCAATTGTTGTAACCAATGAATAATGTACAGTGAAAAACCTAGAGACTGTAGGGAGAGTCTGGGGTTATGGAAAGGAAAATGTTTGTCATCATTGMTGGGCTTGCCCACAGACAGTTCAATTGCCACATCGTTTAGCTAGCTAACGTTAGTTAGAATATAAATAACCGAATCACAGAAACTAGCTAACACACACGTTTTTTACTGTCATTACTCGAAACCTTGAATATYTCCCTTTTTTACATTTTTTTTAATACTAAATAACGATTCCTGTCGAAGAAGCCTTTAACAACAGCCACATCACCATTCCTTCATGTCAATTATTGCTACGTTTAGCCACTATTCTATCATTGCATATGAAAACGAATAGCTTTTGCTACATATAAAATAGTTACATAAATCATATTTTTGAAGGCATACTCACAGTAGTTGAAAATGTTTACTGCTGTGCTCAGAAATACAAAAAAACACAAAAATGTACTTCTGCTGTACTGTTGCTCAGCGGATGTGCCGTGGGACGAAATTGAACGGGATTGAAATTTAACTTCCGGTAAAAAAAAAAGTTTATGAATTTCAAATTAAAAGTCAAAAATAGGATAGAATACTTTTAAATGTAAACTTGATCAAGACCATGTCTTTTTATTCATTTATTACTGGAAAAATATTATCCATTTAACTGGAGTAGCTATTTATGAATTAAGAGTTATCAATGAACATTATGTAACAGGAATGTCCAGGTGAACAAAAAGGAGAGCAGTCGTTGATGAAGTCAAATCAAAATCAATCCGGTTTAATACAGCACTACAGGAAACACCTACAGAACAGAAGCATATAAAATGTCTAACGGTCCTTATATATTAATGACACAGCACTGAATGTTCTGTAAACACCAGCCAGAGGCTTGTAGGAAGTCACATCAGCTGCTACATAATCACACAGTGTCAAAGATACATTATCAGTGTGTCCTCAAATCCAGTCTTGCGTCAAACTTTAACCATAACATTCAACACTGGCAGACATTTGATACTGGCAGTTAACCAGGTAAAACATAGTATAATCAATATAGTTAGTTACAATAGATCATTTTGTACTAACAGGCGCAAAGCGACTTAATTAAATATAGATAGGTTACCCAAGGAAATGCATCTGTCTGTGTCTCCCCACACAATTATGTTTATTACGTATCAACAGTAAATCAAATACAGGGAAAGAATTTCCCAAATAATTTCCCATTACTGCATATCTGATATTTATTCTGTGCCACTTTCTGGATGTCTGGAAAATGTATGATGTAAAAATGATCATACATTTTGATGTTTTATTATATTTAAGTTTCTGGTTGAAATAAGAAGCACACATTTCAGATGGTAGCCCATGCACATTTAATAGTTCACCTGGAACATAGCATACTAATTATTTATACCTGTCAATAGATATACAATGAAATAGACAAGCATTTATTTTCTTTGCGAGCAAATTGACATCAAACTCAAGAGGTATGACAATAGTTTTGGTATGAAAGGCATGAAGTAACAAATACTTTGAAAAGTAAGACAACATCATTAAAAAGGCATTTTTCTTTCAAGACAAAAAATGCAACAAAAAAAATTCAAGATACAGGACAGCAGCTCAAATGTGTGTCCYGTGTCATACTAATGAGCAGGGACTCCTACTGCTCTGCAATCTGATGTGCAATGTTTATGTGGACTTCTAACAATGTTCTGTAAGTTCAAGCTAGTTCAGTCATATCTTGTTGATCCAAGAGCCAGGTTCTTGTGGGTATGTACTAGACCCCACCTCCTCTTACTGGTGGAAGTGAGAATATGCCTCTCAATCCACTGTCTGATGCCCTTTCCCCGAAGGCCCTGCCATGTTTTCTCCCTGTTGTGAATGTGCCTTCCTASTGAGTCTACTTGAAGCACTTGCAGCAGGGATTGCATGTAGGCCTACAATTTTTCCTCCATTTCACTTGTTTGAAGCCTAGKTAATACACTTGTGATAAAGCATTTTCTTTTGGACACTTGTATAGTCTCTCACAACTGTGTGTGAAACCTCATAAGCATCGTCAGATGAGCCAGATCACCGTTCTCKCCAGTGTAAACAAACTGTTGAAATGTGGTTGTGCATGCTGAATTCTGATATTTTATACATTTTGTGCATTCTCATTATGCCTTGCCAAATTTCCACTGTGCAAAGGCTTTGCCACAGTCACGAAAGAGATGTATTTGGTCCCGTGTGGCTCAGTTGGTAGAGCATGGCACTTGCAACGCCAGGGTTGTGGGTTCATTCCCCATGGGGGGACCAGGATGAATATGTATGAACTTTCCAATTTGTAAGTCGCTCTGGATAAGAGCGTCTGCTAAATGACTTAAATGTATTTCTCTCCTGTTTGGATTCKCAAGTTGGGTGGGTGTCAGTGCTGAGATATTTCTCACAAACACAGCAATTAACCTATAAGATTTATTTCCTGTGTGTCTTCATGTGCATTTTAAGATTTCCATTCTGAGCAAATCCTTTGCCACAATAATCACAACAATATGGTTTCTCCCCTGTATGAATCCTCCTGTGCGCACTCAGATTCGCAGTATTGCTGAAACATTTKCTACAAACATGGCARCTGTATGGTTTCTCCCCTGTGTGAACTCTCATGTGTCCTGTATAATTTGATCTGGTGCTGAAACTTTTGCCACAAACAGAACAGAGATATGGCTTCTCCCCAGTATGTCTTCTCCTGTGCAAAACCAGATGTCCACTTTGAGTGAATCCTTGGCCACATTCCTGGCAGCAATATGGTTTCTCACCGGTGTGAGTCCTTTTGTGTCCGATCAAATTGGCGGCATCGCTGAAACACCTGCCACAATCATCGCAGCGGTATGGTTTCTCTCCTGTGTGAACCCKCATGTGCTTTTTCAGCCTAAGCTTCGTGGTGAACGTTTTACCACAAACATGACAAAACTCAGGCTCAGCTACGACGTGAGTTTGGAGGTGATCTTTCATACTCTCTTTAGAATCTAGGTGCTTTCCACACACACCACAGGGATGTTCTTTATCCTCTATATGTGCATGACTTTGCACATGATTAAAAAAGGGACGYTTGTACCGAAAAGACCTCCCACAAACCTTACAAGAACATGGAGTACATTTCATGCCATTTGCACTGATATAAGATTGTTTTCTTTTTAGTTTTCTTGTGCTCTTTGGTTTGTGTGACTTTAAAACAGACTGCGCTCCTTTGCTTTCCATCCCATTGACTAGTTCACTATTTTTACTCTGAGCTGAAGAACAGGTTGGTTCTGATATTCTGTAGTCCTCTCCATCAGATTCTGTTTTTATCTGTCCAGTTACAATGTTTGGTTGAGAGTCTCTCTCCCYATTTTCCTCACTTTGGATTTGCAAGGACTGAGTTGGGTCCTGATCATAATCACTTACACAGAAAGGATCAAATATGAACTCTCTGGTGTCAGACTCCAGCCACTGAAGTTGCTTTTTGAGTTCCTCCTGCTCMTTTTTTATCCGTATGGGCTCGCTGTCCTCCTGTCCAAGACTAGGGCTCCAATCCTGCTCACAGGGCTGCTGCTCAGGGTGAACCTCCTCTTCCAATACAGTGAGCTGCTGGAGGTCTGGAGGGGGAGATGTCTGCTAATGTTACAATACAACTGACGTCAAAATTGATAAAAGGTCAAAAATACAGTTCTGGTAAATTTAACAGCTGCATAATGGAGTAACATACTCGACGCTTTTGGATATACAAATCCATCAAATATTGACTGAATTATAGTACATCAATAAAAAAACTAAAACGGGCAAAAAACAATTAGGCTATGTGGCAACAGGGAAATAATAGCTGGAACGGGAGGAATCCTGAGGGYGAGCATGCGCGTTGCTTCTTCAAGAATGTCTAGACACAATGTTACTTTTGTGGACACTGACTCTCRAAATGAAACAACTAACGTTGTCAATGTGTATGACATGTAGGTTCAATAATAAATGGCACAAACCTGCTCTTTGTAACTTTATCTCAGGTTTAATAACGATGTCAAGAATATTCTGTAGACGGTCGTTCTCCTCTTTCGAACGGGAAACCTCTTCCTGGTACTCCGCTATCGTTTTTTCAACTGCCCCAAATATCTCCTCAGCAGCCACAGTTAACCGCTGGTTGAGAAACACTCTCARCATCTGTATTTTAGACATTTTTACAGAATGCTAGTGCTAGCTGGCTAACAATCAGTGACAACGCTCTTCTTTGACAACAACTCCGTTCATCAATGATAGATATTTATCTGCTGTGCCAAAAGCATGCGTAGTGCGTAGTGCACCACGGCTTAACGCATTCTGCAATGTCGCTACCTACAGGAGTGGAGTGGACGCCGGGTGGGACCAAGTCACTATTGTTCGAGTCACAAGCAAGTCTCAAAATGGTCCGAATCTCAATATTTGTTAATACCACACAAACTACCGAAATTACAGGCTAAGAATGGACAGAGAGATAGGCCATTGTGTTCATCTTATCACATTTCTCCAATGCCAATTCAGTGTGTCTTGTTTGCAAATAATTAAATGTGAGACATCATTATGAATCTGAGCATGATGCATTAAAAAGTTAGGCCTACCTCTCCACCCTTAGAACGAGTAGGCCTACCAACGCAGAAAAATGTCAGCTACTGCTGGCTAGTCTGGCTACTCTTCTTCTATGGATTAACCCAATGTAAACATCTATTGTACAGAAAGTGAATAGCTTAATCAATTCATAGTGACATAATTAGATTATTTACCRAGCAGTCTCCTAGTCTATAGGTTTTATCTCAGCCTCAATGTCAAAGAAACTAAACAATGATATCGCATGTGCGTCGGAGTCATGTCTTTCCAGGGTATTTTACAGGTTGTTTCTAGCGTCACTTTAAATAATCGGATCTGTTTTATTTTCTTCAAAATCTTAAACTAACAATGGGTAAAACTGGTCTATCGCCTGACTCTGCCAACCTCCCCGTGTGCCTCCCCCCCCAAAACACTGTAAAACTTTTCCCTGTAAATGTACAGCATTATACTGGCACCACAGTTGCCAGTTTAATACTGTAATTTTGCTTTACAGCAGTGATGCTGTAATATAGTTTACAGTATGATTTTCCTTAATGTAAAACATATTACAGCCTCATTGCTGTACATTTACAGCAAGTTTCCCTCAACAATCACTCTTCCAGATAGATGACACAGACACAGGAACCTTAGTATAAAACTATTTAGTAATAAAATGCAATTGCAGMTAGAGATTCACATACAGAATACCTCAGTAGTCTATAGTAARGATCTCTGTAGCGAAACATGAGACACTCTTTATACTTAGTTGGTGTGGACAACCTACCGTCAATCATACCTTAACATTGTTGCATTTGATTAGATACAAAGTATCTAAGATGAGAAAAACATGTCTAGACTGTGGTTTCTCACTCTACTATCTCGGCCTTGAGGCTGCGTGACTATCAGCAGGTGCAGACAGTTCTCAGCCTGAGAACTAAAGCAGTACATCTCCATTACCCAGTACTTTTCCATCATTGCACATTGAAAGCATACAAAGGTTATCACATATATACAGTAATCATGGCATTGGTGTAGCCCCACACCCGACCCCCAGGGTAACCCCCAACACCTCGATCGACACCATCCATTTTGAGGAACCCAATAGAGTATTTCCTGAAATACAAAAAAGTAAGTGTTAGTGTATACTTACTAGACATCTCTAGATAGGTACCACAATACTATATATTTCTGTTCCACCTTAAATCAAATAAATGTATTACCAAGCATGATCAGCCTTGATGTGTCTGGCAAAGGAATTTGCGCCTTAAGTTCCAGTGACCTAAAATCACAAAACATACAGTTGAAGTCAGAAGTTTAAATACACCTTAGCCAAATACATTTAAACTCAGTTTTTCACATTCCTGACATTTAATCCTAGTAAAAATTCCCTGTCTTAGGTCAGTCAGGATCACCACTTTATTTTAAGAATGTAAATGTCAGAATAATAGTAGAGAGAATTATTTAGTCAGCTTTTATTGCTTTCACTTCCAGTGGGTCAGAAGTTTACATACTCAATTAGTATTTGATAGCATTGCCTTTAATTGTTTAACTTGGGTAAACGTTTTGGGTAGCCTTCCACAAGCTTCCACAATTAGTTGGGTGAATTTTGGCCATCCTCCTGACAGAGCTGGTGTAACTGAGGTTTGTAGGCCTCCTTGTTCGCACACGCTTTTTCAGTTCTGCCACATTTCTATTGGATTGAGGTCAGGGCTTTGTGATGCCATCCAAAACTTGACTTTGTTGTCCTTAAGCCATTGTGCACAACTTGAAGTATCTTGGGGTCATTGTCCATTTGTAAGACCATTTGCAACCAAGTTTTAACTTCCTGACTGATGTCTTGAGATTGTTGCTTCAATATATCCACATAATTTTCCTACCTCATGATGACATCTATTTTGTGAAGTGCACCAGTCCCTCCTGCAGCAAAGCACCCACAACATGATGCTGCCACCTGTGCTTCACAATTGGGATAGTGTTCTTCAGCTTGCAAGCTCCCAAACATAATGATGGTCATTATGGCCAAGCAGTTCTATTTTTGTTTATCAGACCAGAGGACATTTCTCCAAAAGGTATGATCTTTGTCCCATGTGCAGTTGCAAACCGTAGTCTGGCTTTTTATGAAAGTTTTGGAGCAGTGGCTTCATCTTTGCTGAGACTTTCAGGTTATGTCGATATAGGACTTGTTTACTGTGGATATAGATACTTTTGTACCTGTTTCCTCCAGCATCTTCACAGGGTCCTTTGCTGTTGTTCTGGATTGATTTGACTTTTCGCACCAAAGTGCGTTCATCTCTAGGAGACAGACGCGTCTCCTTCCTCAGCGGTATGATGGCTGCGTGGTCCCATGGTGTTTATACTTGCGTACTATTGTTTGTACAGATGAACGTGGTACCTTCAGCCATTTGGAATTGCTCCCAAGGATGAACCAGATTTGTGGCTGATTTCTTTTGATTTTCCCATGATGTCAAGCGAAGAGGCACTGAGTTTGAAGGTAGGCCTTGAAATACATCCACAGGTACACCTCCAATTGACTCAGATGATGTCAATTAGCCTATCAGAAGCTTCTAAAGCCATGACATCATTTTCTGGAATTTTCCAAGCTGTTTAAAGGCAGTCAAAGGCACTGGAAAATTGTGATACAGTGAATTATAAGTAAAATAATCTGTCTGTAAACAATTGTTGGAAAAATGACTTGTGTCATGCATGAAGTAGATGTCCTAACCGACTTGCCAAATCTATAGTTTGTTTACAAGAAATTTGTGGAGTGGTTGAAAAACGAGTTTTATTGACTCCAACCTATGTGTATGTAAACTTCCKACTTCAACTGTACATATAAAAAATATTCAAATCATGTGTAATAGTACAGTATAAACACCATTAATCATATGAACTTTAGAAGTATAAAAGCACTATTTCTTACATCTGCCAAGAGGAACAGAGATTCGTCCTTCTCTTTGAAGTGGGTCATCAACAAAAGAATGGCAGCAGTGGCTGTTAGATCGTCATTGCCTCTGATGTAACCGTCGATTTCATTCTTCAGGCACTGGATCTCTCTCCTCAACTTGGTCTTTTGGCTTTCTATTCAATTCTCTTACCCTTGTTCAGGAAAGCTTGAGTCAGGCAAATGTCAATCACGATGCCAGTGAGGGTATTGAAGTGGTCGCAGAGCCATAACTTGGTGAAAAGGAAAGGCCACTCTTCCTGAAGGTCACTGATGCTTGGAGGAGGACAAGTGTCCTATCCATTGTTACAGAAACTATCCATTCTTCATTTTTCTTTTTTTWWAAATACAAAGAAAAAAAAMCGGCTAGGCTATGCGCTGCACTCCATACCAGCACAAGAGGACAAACAATTTACAGAAACATTTGTATATTTTTGTACTTTCATGTATTTTTGTTATTTCTGTCCCTTTTMTTGCATGTGCCTCGCTCCCTCATAGCATAAACCATTTATGAGGGCAAAAAAATTAACTATTTACAGAACCTTTTTAACCTTGTGTGTGTGTACACTCTTAGAAAAAAGGGTTCCGAAAGGGTGCTTTGGCTGTCCCCATAGGTTAACCCTTTTTGGTTCCATGTAGAACCCTCTGTGGAAAGGGTTCTACATGGAACCCAGAAGAGTTCTACCTGGGACCAAAAGGGTTATACATGTACCTGGAATCAAAAATGGATATTCAAAGGGTTCTCCTATGGGGACAGCCAAATATCCATTCATAACAATTACAGAAATATGTTACATTTATCAATGAAGATCTCCCCTCTTTGGATGAAGGACTGAAGCAATTCCCGGCACTATATTGGCATCAAATTGTATTTTATGGCCTCGGGCTGAATGTTATCAAGGTCTTTAATATTCACTCCAACATTTGCCCTCAGATGCTCTGACAAAGATCTCATCGTCTCGGCCTCCAAGGTGGGCAATTGGTGTTTAATTGCATCWTGAAGACCCTCSATGCCTACACTGGTTTTACGGAGAACACACTGAGTGACGCAGGGAAACAACATGTAATAATCACTCAGACTATCTGCATTAACATACACATAATTAATCAGAGAATATGGTATAAAACGAACCCGAGATCGACCAGYGACACAGACTGATACACCCCAACAATTAAATGGACCTGTGATTCTGTAACCAGAATCAGTGAGATCTTTCCAAATGTGTATCGTCATCATTTTCTCCCATTACAACAAGGCCTTTAGTGTATGCTTTTACTTTGTATACAMTTTTAAACACCTCTGCAATGCTTTGCTTTGTGAAMCCGTWTGACTGTACAACTCCCCGAATGGCGTTGTTATATAATTGCTTCTCAAATTCATTCATGACACCAACAACTTCAATGCTATGTGGAAACAATTGGCCGCTGCATAAGTAAGATTGGAGTAACTGGTGCCTCTCAGGCAAGTAGGAGTGCTTKCTCTCAAACCTCAGTGTCCACAAACGAATGAGTCGCCCAAATTGCAGGATGAGGTCGGGGTAGTGTAACAAGTAGTGATGCTTTGGTGCAAGGGCACAGGATTTACACCTGTACATTCCCAATAAAGCTACTCCCAGCTACCAGCCAGCCTGCAATATGAAAATGACACTACCCCAGCCACCAAATTGCATGAACACACCAAAAGAGCTATCAAGCTATAGGTTACCATGCAACTCATGCCAACCACACAATCTCAAGAAAGAAAAATTGACTACAAGGCTAAATAAAATATCAGTCCGTGCCTGGTGTTTCAGATATCATTAATTTAACATTGCCTAATTAATGGTTGGATAAGGATAACTTCTGAAAGACTAGCAAAGCACGAGGAAAATTTAACTCACGTGGAAAATGCCACGACCATCGCCCTGAACAATGCTAGCAAACTAACCACACAATCTGAAGAAAATAAAACATAACATGAATATCCTGCAGGGAAAAATATCAGTCTGTGCCTGCTGTTGATTAATTCATTTAATGGACTAATAAGGATAACAAAAGCAGGGAGGATTTTCCACTACACTTTTGATAAATCACACGCACCCCCAGACTGAATAGAGCTAACGTTAACCAGATATATTTAGAGAAAGGTGTCCAATGTAGTTCGGCAAAAATCGTAATTAATTCGCCAGAATATGTTACAACTTCATCCCATAAGTATTGAAGGTAGTTCAATGTTACAGCTATCTTTAGACATGTAGCCAGTACCACCACTGAGGTATGTAATTATTACCCAACCAAACTAGGCCTATCTGAAATATGAAAATGATCAATTAAATCCCCAAGTAGCCTATTGTTCTGGCAAATATGCGTCTGTAGCAGATTGCTAAACTGAATTTTATATGGACGTTAATAACGTCGGTAGGCTACTCTGTTTTTGCCAGGCAGAAAATTAAACAAGTGCTTTCTGGTCACTAATCTGGATATGTGCGCGCCAATGCTGATGACTGGTCATTTGATCAACAGTCAAGAGACGCAACTTCTTGGTTCTGAAAAAAAAAAAAACGTATTGGTTCTGAAACACAGATTACAATAATTTGGCGCAATGACGTAGGCCTATGTTAGTGACCAGATCGAATAAGAAAAGGTATAAATATAAAATACAAATGTGTATAGATTGTTTATATGTTTTTCGCATTCAGTTTCACACTTGCGACCCCAAATCTTTCGCACCGCGTTACTGTAGCGCATCCGATCCATGTTGATTGACAGTTTTCTGGTCCAATCAGAGGGTCGAGTGTGCGTTTCACTAGCCAATCCGTTTTTTGGAAGTGCGATACTGTCTCTGGGTGGAGAGTAGCCTAACCCATGGAGACTGTGCCACAAAATGAGTAGGCAGTGACAAAACGTTACAAAACCTGGCCAGATCATTTCAAATCATCAGTCTCAAATCTAAGTCATGTGATATCTCCTTAGTTCTCGGACTGAATTATTTACATACTTTAATTATTGAACATGTTTCTTCAATGGCAACAAACTCAGAAACATAGCTAAGTAGGGATACGACTATGGCAACAGATTTGGTGTGTTGATTTTTTTTTTTTTGCCATCAGGTGTGCACATTACAAAGATCACTGAGGTATAAAAAAAAAAAGTACAGTAATGTAAGCATATGGAAAATGTTTTGGCTCTTGTGATCACTGGAGGAAATGGTCAAAACAGATGTGACATGACATTACAACATATGAACAAAAAAAACAATCTTTATGCACAGACAGGTGTAAGATACGCCTCTGAAATCTTGACCTTATTTGATTTATTTGACAAAGACAACRCACATTGATCAAGACATATTTCCATCTGCAGTCCCTGGGAAAGTGGTTACAAACAACACACACAAAAAAAGTAAAAGACAACACACACAAAATAGCCATAGATATCCTATAATTAACCATAACATAGTGTTCTATTTTGTTATAGTGTAATTATATGGCAATAGCATATGGCATATTATAATATTATATGGCAATAGAATATAAAAAGTTTATACTTTTTCATAACAGCTGTTGCCCTTTCCCCACACAWGGTGCTGTCATATATTCTCCCTCTCGTGGGTAATCCTTATGTGCCTTCCAAGGGAGTTCATCCATTTGAAGGATTTGCCACAATAATTACACCTAAACGGTTTTCCGTCAGTGTGAATTGTCTGATGCCTATTCAATGCGCTTGTTGTCATAAAGCATTTTCTACATATAGGACACTTATATGGTCTCTCCCCTGTGTGACTCCTCACGTGCGCTTTCAGATGATGAATATTGCTGAAACATTTGTCACAAACACGGCATTGCCATGGCTTCTCTCGGTTTTCCTGACTTTGTATTTGGTAAAGATATGAGGACTGAGCTGCTGGGTTCTCTCCGTCTTCCTCACTTTCTATTTGGTGAAGGTATGAGGACTGACTTGGGTTCTCACTGTTTGTCTCACTTTGTATTTGGTCAAGATGTGATGAATGAGTTGGGTTCTCTCTGCTTTCCTCACTTTGTACWTGGTGAAGATGTGATGAATGAGTTGGGTTCTGAATCGGATCATAGTTACTTTTCAAACAGGACGGACTGAATGTGAAGTCTTTGGTACCAGACTCTAGCCATTGAAGTTGCTCTTCCCTCCGACTGGTCCGGAGTTCCTCCTGCTCCTTTTTAATCTGTGTGGCCTCTGGACCATCCTGTTCCAGACTTGGGCTCCACTGCTGCTCACAGTGCTGCTGCTCAGGGGGAAGATCCTCGTCTGAGACAGTCAGCRGCTGGGGGTCTGAGGGAGAATGGATAAAAAAATATCAAATTACATGATGAAAGCAATACATATAAGCAGTAATAAGTAGAAAACAAAGACACGCCAAGTCTGGATTCAAACCACAGCCGGGATTCGAACACCTGCCACTCATGGCTTATGCATCCTCCCACCCCATGGGAGGACGCATAAGATTGTCCCAAGATTGTCTTTTGATTCTTACTTTTGTAAAACCTACAGCATAGTGAGCATGCAGAGTTGAAGCAGGCCAGGCAAACCTGCATCTTTTTGGGGTCTGACAAAACATGTAGAATGCAGGTAGCTAGCTGAATTAGTTCTCGAGAATCCAAGGGGCAATGCTGGCAATGCAATTTGAGTCAGAAGGGCAAATATTAATGAGCTTCACATCAATCAGTMCTAGCTAGATGCAGTAATATCAAAGCTGTATAAGCTAGCTAGCTAGTGCCCATAAGCGTTGTAAAAAGTCACAAACCTGTTTTTTGTAACCGTAACATCCCCCGTAGACGGCTGTTCTCYTCTTTCGTTCGGGACAYTTCTTCCTGGTACTCTACAATTGTCTTTTCAATTGTCCCAAATATCTCATCAGCAGCAGCTGTCAATCTTTCGTTGAGAAACAATCTCAGCAACTCTATTTTTGACATTTTGAGGAATGCTAGTCGAGTAGCTACCCCAAGTAACATAAACAAAGCAGTGTGAGGTTATTACTTCCGGTCACGTGTTTTTCTCTCACGATTTTCTAAATAAAAGTCCCGTCGAGCACTCTGAAATGGGATAAACTGAAATAAGATATGAAAATTGCATTATTAAATTGAAATTGGATTAAGTAATAATTCATTCTTCCAGAAAAAAATCTGAGAAAGATAAAACTATTTAATAACTATATAACTATACATGTTTATAACTATATAGGCTATGCTATGTAACATATTTTGAGAAAACCTATAAATCTATTGATAGATTGGCGCAGCGGTCTAAGGCACAGCATCTCCGTGCTAGAGGCGTCACGACAGACCCTGGTTTGATTCCAGGCTGTATCACAATTGGCCGTCATTGTAAATATAAATGTGTTCTTAACTGACCTGCCTAGTTAAATAAAAAATAATACATTACAGAAGATTAATGTACGAGTGTAGATTGGTTACATTTRTTTGGTATGCTACTAATGATCATCARCAGCATCAGAGCTTRGAGAATCCTAATTACCATGACKAAATGGTCACATGGAATTTGACTGCCTTCATGACTCGTGACCACCGGTGTGGCGGTGATATGGTCACCGCAACAGCCCTAGCCATGCAGCCTATTTTGGTGGTTCACAATAACGGCCGTACAGATGTGGAATGCGAGTTGAGGAAGCCAGCCGTGCCCAACCAGGTGCAGTCAGTGGAGGACCTGTAACCCGGTTGAAGACAACAACCCTCTGTCCCGAGAGCTCACAGAGGAGGATCTTCAGTGGCCAAGGAACCGTCTCCGGGGCAGGTTCAGTGGGACGGCATGTCTCGTGGAACCTGATCCAGAACAACAGCTACCCTCCCTGTCACACTGTCTGTACCGAACATTGTTMAAAAACAAGGGCACCTRGGGCATGCAGGTACCCTGGCTGTCATGGCGCTGTCAGCGGAGCAGCAGGAGGCTATACGGCAGGCAACAGTTGGACAGCGCACCAACCCCAACTGGCACACCATGAGGAGAGGGAGGTTGACGGCCAGCAATTATGGAGCAGTGGTTAGGGCCAAGCGCTTAACTCCGTTGCTGCTAAAAAAGGTCCTCAGATCAGTCGTTGGATGGGATATTGTCTGTAAGGTGGGCCACAGATAACGAAGAGGMGGGCATCAAGGCATTCAAATGACTACAGGGATGGATATGCAGGAGTCGGGGCTTTAGGTCACGGGGTCTGGGAYCCTGGGTGCCTCACTGGAGGGTCAAAGTAGTGGTGGAGGTCAAGTGTCCCTATGGTGCAAGGGATCTTACCATTGAAGAGGCCGTGAAGTCGAAGGATTTCTATATCAGGGAGGGAGGGTCTTGCTGGCACCAGGTACAAGGTCAGGTCCACATCACTGGAAGGGACACCTGCTTCTTCATTGTGTGGACCGCCAAAGCTTCCATCACCATCCCCATCCAGTGTGACTACCCCTGACAGAATCATATTGCTCCTCCTGTCAGTACCTGTTTTCAGGGAAGCCAATGGCACAATATACAGTCGAATTTAAAAGGTGAACAGTGAAGTAGGCATCTATGTATGCTACTGTAAGTACAGTAATTTACAAAAAMAATGTAGTTTGCCCTGGACAATGTTCAAGAATTCGCGGGCATTCCATCATATTTAGATTTGGGAGAAAGCCGATGCAATGTTGAATTTAAACATTCGCTAACAGGTGCACAACCATTTGCCATTATTTTCTCTTTCAGAAACTGACACAGTCCTTTGCCAGATACAGCATTACTGCAAAAGATTACAGAACACAGTAAATAGACCGGTAGCTTATGTAAAATATTTGACAGTATGAGTAGGCTACAGTAGCCTATTACTGTGCGATATAGCAGGGATTCCCAAACTTTTTCACTCAGGTCACCCATCCAGCATTGGGGAACATCCTGCACAGGCACTGTTCATGACCCAAACTGTTCACACCCCTCTTGTTGGCGGAGAGAACATTTAGCAGGTTTAAAGTTTATTTCCTGCAATTCTACACATCAGGCTGGTCCTTATTCCTCCGCTGCAACACCGCCGCTCCGGCTACGTCCACCGTCTACACCGGGCTCCTGCTGCCGCTGCGCGACCCAGTGTTGGCGGCTATCCAGTCCCTCCTTGGCACCTTGGGCTCTGTTGATGCACGGCTCGTTATGAGGGTTGATACATATTGTCTACCTGCCTGAAGACCAAGATCCTTCAAGGGAAAGACGTCAGCATCTTGCTGCCCTCCCACGAGTGTGACAGGAGGGTCATGACTTGTGAAGATGTAACAACCGTCTTTAAAACCTCTGTTCCCTGGATACAGCATATCTTTTCCATCACAAAGTTTGTGGTTACATTTGTAATTTAACGCAATTTTTTTTGCTCCAGGTTTCCCCTCTGGAGAAGAGCGCTTCATAATTACATCTCTAAGATTTGCGCCATTCCGCATTGATTATAATCAGTAGCGATTTCAGCATGTACAGTTGAAGTCGGAAGTTTACATTCACTTAGGTTGGAGTCATTAAAACTCGTTTTTCAACCACTCCACAAATTTCTTGTTAACAAACTAACTTGTAGACCTCCACAAGTATGGTTCATCCTTGGGAGCAATTTCCAAATGCCTGAAGGTACCACGTTCATCTGTACAAACAATAGTACGCAAATATAAACACCATGGGACCACGCAGCCGTCATACCGCTCAGGAAGGAGACGCGTTCTGTCTCCTAGAGATGAACGTACTTTGGTGCGAAAAGTGCAAATCAATCCCAGAACAACAGCAAAGGACCTTGTGAAGATGCTGGAGGAAACAGGTACAAAAGTATCTATATCCACAGTAAAACGAGTCCTATATCGACATAACCTGAAAGGCCGCTCAGCAAGGAAGAAGCCACTGCTCCAAAACCGCCATTAAAAAGGCAGACTACGGTTTGCAACTGCACATGGGGACAAAGATCATACTTTTTGGTTATTATCTGTCTCTTATACACATCTAGATGTGTATAAGAGACAGATGTGGTCGTTGGTCTCATTGTTGAAAGAGCCTACTCTGCCTATCTTTACTATTTATTATTGCATTTCGCTCCAAAACTGCATTTTGGAGGGAAATTATATTATAGGCTCTCACAATTAATTTGAGGATGTCATCGAATAAATAATATACTTGGCAAATAAATTTATAAAAAATGTAAAGAAATTATGCAATCAAACTGTTTTTATGTAATCACACATTTTTACTGAATGTGTGTGCAAAAAAAAAATCTACATTCATATTTTGCTACTTTCTGTCAAGTCCACTCATACAATTTGATGCATACGTTCGATTTATCGAACGTATGCACCACACAGAACGCACTGCAACTGCCTCTGCAACGCAATGCTGCAAGGCAAATGCAGCGTTCCATTGGAAATGAATGTACTTCTGGTGTATCGAAACGCAATGACGCAGTCGGTGTGTTCGAAGCGTCAGGCAGGAGATGCGTTCTTTGGTGCGAAAAGTGCAAATCAATCCCAGAACAACATCAAAGGACCTTGTGAAGATGCTGGAGAAAACAGGTACAAAAGTMTCTATATCCACAGTAAAACAAGTCATATATCGACATAACCTGAAAGGCCGCTCAGCAAGGAAGAAGCCATAAAAAAAGCCAGACTATGGTTTGCAACTGCACATGGGGACAAAGATCATACTTTTTGGTGAAATGTCCTCTGGTCTGATGAAACAAAAATATAACTGTTTGGCCATAATGACCATCGCTATGTTTGGAGGAAAAAGGGGAACATTTGTGGGCAGGACTGAAAAAGCGTGTGGAGCAAGGAGGCCTACAACCCTGACTCTGTTACACCAGCTCTGTCAGGAGGAATGGGCCAAAATTCACCCAAATTATTGTGGGAAGCTTGTGGAAAGCTACCCGAAAAGTTTGACCCAAGTTAAACATTTTAAAGGCAATGCTACCAAATACTAATTGAGTGTATGTAAACTTCTGACCCACTGGGAATGTGATGAAATAAATAAAAGCTGAAATAAATCATTCTCTCTGCTATTATTCTGACATTTCACATTCTTAAAATAAAGTGGTGATCCTAACTGACCTAAGACAGGGACTTTTTACTAGGATTAAATGTCAGGAATTGTGAAAAACTGAGTTTAAATGTATTTGGCTAAGGTGTATGTAAACTTCCGACTTCAACTGTAAATCTTGGTGGAGCAAACTCCAAAAAATTGTTTAGATGCATGCCAGCAAAGCCACTACACAACACTAAACAATACATTAATTGGACTATAACGGTGACAAACGGTGCCCACAAACTGATAGGGCCTACATAAAGCTGTCCCAACACCTTCCACTGCGAAACAGTTCATTCAGCCTAATTTACTGCCTTTTAAAAAAACATAGCTGATATGGCTGACTTGCTTAAACAAATGTGGTTTCTACTGACAATTGAGATGTATCTATGGCATAAGGGGACGACGAGTGGATAAGAGGCAATCCGTAATTTAGATTAAGACATTAATGAGCAAGCTAGGACTGACACAGTCAATGTAACTATTTGTTCAGCACTTTTGAAATGTACAGCGACAGAATTCAGAACATGAGCCAGTCTTATAGTATTCTCCCTGTACACCAAGTCAGAACCGTAGGGTAAATAAAGGGGGCATATAAACAGAMAATGAAAGCTCTTACAATATTCAATGATGACATTTCTCTAAAACAGGCTATAGGCTACATGTGCACCACCAAGTCAGAACAGTATGCTAAATTATGAGGGGAAAAGGGACCAAATTATTACGGTGAGGCACATGGGCTACTAACAGCTTACTACACAACATACACTTAGTATTACTTTCTTAGCTACAGTATACATATCTCCCTGGCATATTGCATCATTTATGCATTTGTGCTGTGCTCACTTGAACAGGAAGGTGGCGCGGCGGTCCTAAATGGGCAAATTTTGTCATCAAACTTTTTCATCAAAGTCTGGCATTCTCTGGATTTATGGTGCTTCCAAGACAACTGGGAACTCCGAAAAAAACAAAGTTGCATCATGATGTTAGTGATCTTCAGGTCGGACCTCTAGAAAGAGGCCTGAGTTCCCGACATGGAATTACGAGTTGAATGACCGTTCAAAATGTATTTTCCAAATCGGATATCGCTTTTTTCCGAATTCACAGTTCTCTTGAACTTCCAAACCACTCATTGTTGAATTTGCGATTTACAACTTGTTGTGTAATGTCTATGTTCAATGGCCAATGAGCACCGATACGTTTTCTCTATCATTTCTCTTCATATGAAAAGGATTTGCCATTAGATAGTTGACTTRTGAATCATGATGATAACTGCTAGCTTGCTAGCAAAAATTTTGAAAGTATGATGTTGACATGATCAGTCCAATCAAAGCTACTGTAGATATAACGTGATTTGACGTAATTTTATCTGTGGCCAATGACCTTCTAATGTAACTCTATGGCAGCACCCAAGGGTCTTGAATTTTTGAGCTCTCCCGTAGATTTTGCAGTGACGTAGTGTCCCCATGAGTGACAGAACACTGAGCCAATTACGGTGCAACTAGAGAACATTACCAACTCATACATTCCGTATTTTCCGCTGGCTGCCCCACCACCACAGAAAGCTCTGCTCCTCATAATTTTTTCCTCACTGGACAGATGTGCTGCTCAGACTGAATTAATAAAATGTGAGTTCTGTATGTGTTGTTATAATACCATACTATTTTATAAAAAAATATTTTTTAGATGATGCAGAGATGCTTTTTTTATGGTTTGGTTTTGGATTTTGATTTCATCCTGTGTGTGCATGCTGTTTTAAACTTCTGTTCAAAAAAATATTACTATAATTTGGACTAACCCTTGTCCAAATTCTGTTTCACTTCTCTCTTTTTTCAAGTAATATGAACTAGAGCTGCAACCACAGCAGCCACACTAGGTATAATTCCACCCTCACCCTGCAGCAACTAAGTCRTTGGTCATGCTTTGCCTACACCTCATATGTTATGCCCAATCAACTGGCAATCGTCTCAGCAAAATGGTCATTTTACCATAGCTATCAATAGCTACATTAGTTGGCGAGTTTCCAATAACACGCATGCATATAGCGGTGGCAATCATTCATTATTATATATTTTTTATGTGTAACAATGCGAGGCACTCATCAGGCAGGCATTGAGGCAGATACGTGTCCCTATCACTTCGTATTACCGCATGCATGGCTGGGTTCAACGCAAAGCAAACGTCTCATTTTATCATACAAATTGCATTACAGCATGCGTCAATCCAGGCGCTGCATGGTCAATCCAATGTCTATATTGGTCGTGCAACATTGACGGTTAATACAGCCTCTGCAGAAGTCAGGGCATTCATACTTCTTGCGCTTCATGGAGCAGCGCAGAACTGTTGAGCAAATCTGTTGTGAAGGAAGTGAGTTTGTGTTTATACAGGACCTCCTGCCCCACCTACCGTTGAGGCCCCTTGTGCACAGGAGGTTGGTGGCACCTTAATTTGGGAGAAGGGGCTCTTGGTAATGACTGGGGTGGAATCAGTGGAATGGTATCAAATACATCAAACACATGGCTTGTAAGTGTTTGATGCCATTCCATTTGCTCTATTGCAGCCTCCCCTCAGCAGCCTCCTATGCTGTTCTGTCTGCTAACCTTACTTCCCACTAATCAAATCATCAATATTTATTAAGTAGATTAATTCATGCCTCTGTTGCCAGATTTGTACATGGTGGGATTGTCATAAGGAGTTCAACATTGTGTAGGGAATGCTGAAGAAGGCTGTGTTCCTATTCTTTGCTTTTTTCCTTACCCTGTGACTTTACCTCATTTGACAGCTTCACAGTTCAAGGTAAGGAGAGAAGAAGCCACAAGGGAAAAGAGGATAGCGTTTGACCTTTTGAAACAATTTGGCATCACATTACCAAAGTACCACCACCAAATACTGTAGTCTGATTGGCTTTACACAGAGGTAGGAACGCAGCCTGCTAGTATTCAAGATCATGCTGTGAAAGATTATGTGCCGTGTGTCAACAATACAATAAAAACAGGACACAACTAGTCTCTAAACCTTTTATTACAACAACAGTCAGCCCCCCCTAACAAAACATGATGGACATGTAATGGACGCCTCCCTCTTGACCGAGTAGCCAATGAGAGAGCGGCTCATGTGTTCTACGGGAAGGGATAAGACACAAAACATAATTACACAAAGAGTCAGCTATAGTACAAAGACAAGTGAATCTGATTGCTAGTTTTGACACTGTATACATAAAAGTTTGTAAACTTTCAAGTAAAGGCATGAGTTGTTGTTCCATCCAGGATGGTGTTGTCAAGCGCAGTCCCTTCAAAAAACAGTAGTGGAGGCCAGTACAAAAAAAACACTATCTCAGTGGAACTAACACCTTTCACTGCTGTATAGTATGCGTGTCAATCTGTCCCTTTTCTTTGAAAGATTAAACCAAAAATAAAAATAAAAGAGGTAAAGACATCACACAAATACATTGAATTTAAAAAAAGGGTAAGGGAAGGGGGTTCTAAGTGCCGAGTTTTGAGGATAATGGTTCAGGTTCCGTCTGAATGGAGTTAGCCTCAAATATGGACATGGTCTGACCACTTCAGGGTTTTTATTGCTTGGCGTTGATAATGTCAACGAACTCTGGCTTGAGTGCAGCGCCGCCAACCAGGAAACCGTCCACATCCTTCATGCCTCCCAGCTCCTTGCAGGTGCCACCAGTCACGGAACCTGAGGAGRGAACAGACAGATATGAGTGAGGAATGGAGTGATGAGGGACAGAGTGGGGGGGGGGGGGGAACACCACTGCATGCCCCTGACTTGAGTTAGATTAGCTATGCAATGGCAAAACCTATTCATCCCCACTTGTGGTTGTGGCGTTAACAGCTTAAGTGTGTTTAAACGTGAAGCATAGGGGTTTGGTCTCACCTCCATAGATTATCCTGACAGAGTTGGCTACTGCCTCAGACACATTGGCCTTGACCCACTGCCTCAGTTTGTCATGAACGTCCTGGGCCTGAGAGAGAAAGATGAGAAAAGATAAGAAAAAARGGAGATTCAAATAAAACCATGAATATGGGTTCCAAAATCCAGTAAGTTCTGACTTTAGCCTTCAATTTAGTGATGAATCTCAAATGGACAACACATTCTGCTCTAGTCTAGACTGAATATATACAGTATACAGAGATTCAGGCTTTTAGTCACATGTTCCCMTCTGTCCCAGGTTCTTTCCATTGAGGTCATACAATAGTAATGGATGACACTAGAAGAAACACTTACCTGGGCGGGGGATGCGGTCTTKCCGGTGCCGATGGCCCACACGGGCTCATAGGCCAGAACAACCTTGGACCAGTCCTTAATGTTGTCTGCAAACAGAATTGACATAATGAATACAGTACTGCATTCACATGAATCAAATGGAGAACTCAAAATGGACACAGTGCCATCATGGACACACTGGATATAACCAAGTTGTTAACGAAAAGGAAAACGTATTAATTACACTGAAAGTCCCARTCACGTCTGTGGCGGGCACACTATCCCTTTGCCAATAGGATGTATTCACGCAGCAGTAGTATTACTACATTCAACAATGTTAGAATCGCTACAAAGTAATACAGGGTACATACAGTAATTGGAATTTATTGCTTACTTTCCAGATACAAAGAGGCCTTTGCAGTTTATACGATGGTTATATATAATTGGCATGGCTCTTGACATGTTTAACTCTTCTCTGTGCATTGTAAAGTTCAGGGCTCATTTTCAAATATATAAAATGCAAAACTKATGCTAGATCAGCACTCTGATACACTGATTACAGGCTCTGATAATATATGTGTACGCCTGAGCAGAATCTGTGGTTTTGTGTAACACACTCATTATGAATCAGTGATTTCAGTGACGATACCTGCGAAGTGTTTCGTCTGTGCATTGATGACCTTCTCCGTGATGCCAGCCTCCCTCTCGTCCAGCTTCTCACCGATGCAGGCAATGACACCCAGGCCATTCTCCAGGGCGTGGGCGCACTTCTGACCAATAAGCTGTCAGGACACACAAACAATTATCCAATCAGACAGGTTGTTCATTYATTGTYATATTTTTCWCATTTCCTCTACTTGAGGAACACCTGGAGTGTAAAATGGAGATTAAAATKATGATCCATAGATTTGTCACTGCTCATCAAATCCTGTCATGTTCAAGGTCAATTCACTGTTGAAAGAGACATAATCTAATTCTGTGTCACGGCCCTGTTCTTGTGATAGTCTGCTGCCACCTCCAGAGACTCCTCCCGAGACTACACATTCATRAACACCAGCACTCGACCAAATAAGCCATTTACCTCATCATTCTCTCCAAAGACCCAGCGCCTCTCAGAGTGGCCCAGGATCACCCAGTGCACGCCAACGTCCTTGATCATCGCAGGGCTGAGAAGGAGAGAAAGAGAGGGGACGGAAAAAGAAAGAGCGTGTGAGAAAGAGAGATTAGCACCCAAAGTACAGTCAGCCTACAGTGTTGGTTCAGTAAAGCACTAGAGTTCTGAAGACACTAGCATCCGCAGTTACAGAGCATGTCCATTACCTGATCTCCCCGGTGAAGGCACCCCCCTTGACCTTGTAGCAGTTCTGTGCGGCCACKCCGATCTTAGGGTCCAGCTTGGCCCTGGCGAACTCAAGGTAGATTGACGGGGCGCCACAGACCACCTCTGCAGGCAGAGAGAGAGAACCAACACGGTCATGCACTGACCACTATTCTCAGGGTTGGAATAACAGACTGACCAGTTAATATTCTTAAGAGGTGAATCCTAAATTCCACTTCAGTTTCATTTTTCACTTAGTCATGCTCTGATGTCAATGTGTGAGACTAAGTGAAAATTCTAAATGGAAGTTAAGATTTGCCCCTTGATGTTTACATGGACGCCAACGTTACAGTAATATTTTCTGAAACAGGAAGTGTACACAGTGATTGTTGGTGACATCTAGTATCAGTGGAAAAGGCTTTCCTTTGAGAGTGGTGACAACTCCATGTAGTGGCTCACTCTACTATTCACTTAAGTGTACAAAACAAGGCCTATCGATCAAAATGATTAGGCCTATTTGAGCCAGTGTTGGTTATACAGTCCAATACCAGAGTCTGCAGCATTAGTACACACTGTACAAGTGGGATATCCCCAGTGTTGTGGGGTACAGTAGGCCAGACACTGACATTAGCAATGTAACTGTATCTTGGGGTTAAGTGTGTCTATATTAAACCTCTACAGTCACTAATCCCGCTGCAAATGTCATTTATCCCTGCCAAGAGTCAGCCCCCCCCGCTGCAAAAAGGTCCTAGTTCAACCTCCAAAAGGTCACTAGAACTCAGCTCACAAAAGTCGCTCACATGGTCACATTCTGCTGGGGTCGAACAGGACCTTAAATTCAAAGGTCAACCACAGGATAAAAAAATGTAAAATACTCTGCAGGTTCATATAACGGCCTAGGGAAGAAGTGGCTTACCATTGACTTTACATTTCTAGAAAGAGACATGAGAAAAGCCTACGCRAGCTTGTCATCTGCTGGCCCGTGCAGCGTCCTGTTTCACGCGTCAGTAAATTTGTACTGTGTAGATTAGTTAAGAGTTGTGAATGGGTGGCTCTTTCTGTGGGGTAAAGTCCGTGGCTGTAGACAGATGTAGGTTACTACACGGACATAACGTGTCCTTTGGCGCACTCCGTGGAGCAGCAGATAACGCCCATGTATCCTACAAAAACGACACAAAACCTGACTAAGTACGTGTAGCCTGTTCTTGAAACTGTGTTCAAATGCAAACATGCGATCAGGGCAGACTGCATATACGCCTCTGTGGCAGTTTGGAAATGCACGATAGAGAATGGCGGAAACACCGACATCTCCATGGCGGAATGGGGAACTCTATCTTATTGGTTAACAAAATGAGTATGTTGTGCATAAATTAGTTCGGGTCTAACGGTAGAATATGTATTTCTAAATTAAAGTATTGTGATGGTGCAATGATATCCGACATTTGGTCCTCCTGGTAGTTATATGAAACAGGGCTCGCGATCGGATGGATCATTATAATGCATCAAAGAACAAAACAGACATTCCGCCCCTCGCTTGCGCCAGACAGACTGTTGTGGCTACGTGCTGTTCGGAACGTACGCCCACTGTCATAGACAATCCATTTAGCAAGTCATGTTCTTCTATCCTAGTTCAGTTTAGGAATACTGGTTAAAAATCCCCTGACAATGGATTTCTCCGGTTACAAAGGATTATAGGGCGCTTCAGTACCAAAATAGGCATATGCCTATGTATTCTGCATTGTATTCTGTATTCTCCACAAATTGTCACCATCGCACAGATCGCATCATAATTACGTAAAAATTAGTGTCAGGGTATCCTATAATTTAAAAGCATTGTGAAAATGGCAATGAAAAGGGACCTTCCGGAGTATAGCTTGGTTTGCCACCCATTGATTCGTGCACTGATACCAATAAATGACCTTCCCTAACCTTTGTTTCACGTTTTTTCCTTCTCTTGGAGAGCTGAAACAATTTACCTTACAAAAGTCTAATTTCACAATGAAAGTGTGCCGTGCGACTGTCATTTCAACTGGATAGGCTACACCAGGAACCCAATGCGACAAGTTACACAATTTCAAAGATCAACTCTAAGACTACTACACGAGTCAGACATTAAAGCACAGAAGCCACACAGAACCACGCACCGGTGTTGGGGTCGAGCTTGGCAGAGTTCAGGGTTTTGATGAGTTCGCCAAGACTTGCCTTGTCTCCATTCATCTTCCAGTTACCACCAACGAAGAATTTTCTGGACATATTTGCAGTTTAAGGTTGTTTCTCGGCCTTCGAACTGAGCTGGATTCTTATAAGGCGGATCTACTTCGGGGAGAAGAGCAACGACCCCGGCGCAAATCACTGTATTTATCATCATGGGCCACGTAACCCAACCTCTCAGTTTGTTCTATTGGTTTACAGAGACACGCCCAGAATAGCGTTTCCTTATGTACAATGGTAGCCTTTTATTTCAGTAGAATAAAGAGTACAGGCTACATTTTCACAAAAATGGATGTTCTTCAAATTAGGCTATCTTTGTTTTAAGCGTGAAAATAATATTGATGTTTCAGTATATGGGGATGAAATACATTAAAAACATATCGAACATTCCTACAGAGCACCCACTGAAAATGTTCGGTTATATCAAATAAAATGGCTATTCCGATCGGACGGCGAGCGGGGCCTGCTAAATCGAACAACCCATTCTYACTCAAGAAAGCTGAGAGAATTCAGCGCATTGATTGGCTAGCAYTCGATTTTATAATTTGTATACCCAGCATGCATTTCGCGTTATATTTACCGCAATTTGTCTTAAAATAACTTTGTTTAGACAACAAAACAAGCCATCTTGTGTAACATTACAACATGTTTGCCACATTATATTTCAATCATTCTGAAACATATTTTTTGTACGCCTGATAGGAGCCAACTCTGACATATACACTGACTGTAAAAACCTACAAGAAGGCTTTTGACCTTGAAAAGATTATGGAAAACTTGCTCTTTTAGTATTTGTCAAGTAGGTCTTTTCAATTGAAGAAGCCCCAGACATCTTCAATTGAAGAAGCCCCAGAACCCTGTAGAAAAAAGTGATACGTCTGTCCATCCTGTTACAGATTGAAGCAGAGTGTAGATTTACGTAATAAGGCCCGAGGGGTTGTGGGAAAGTGGTCATATACAACAAACCTCAGAGGTGCCTTATTGCTATTGGAAACTGGTTACCAACATAATTCGAGTAGTACAACTAAATGTTTTGTCATACCCCTGGTATACGTGCCAAGGCTGTCAGCCAATCAGCATTCAGGGCTCGAACCACCAGGTTTATAATTTGGAATCAATCACTCTGTATGTTATGAAATCCTGAGTGGTGCAGCGGTCTAAGGCACTGCATCGCCGTGCTAGAGACGTCACTACAGACCCGGTTTCGATCCAGGGCTGTATCACAACCGGCCGTGATCAGGAGTCCCATAGGGCGGCGCACAATTGCCCCAGMGTCGTTAGGGGAGGGTTTGGACGGTTAGRCCATTGTAAATAATAATTTGTTCTTAACTGACTTGCCTAGTTAAATAAAGGTTAAATACAATTTAAAAAATCATAGGGTAGTAATCCTGATGTAGGTTTGAACACTCAGTGATGTCAACCCAATACTTTAGCTATTAGTTACGCCAGGGAGATCAGAACCCATTGACGAGGTTGCTATTATTGGGTTAAGTTCGCCCYCTTTCTTCGGAGTGTGCGTCCTTGCGCTTTACTCCCGTAAATTCCTCACACCGGCACCCTTGGGATGTGCTCTCGATGGCCACAACTGGGGGGCATCCCACTTCTGACACCAGTGTAGCGAAGTAAGATTGTAGTCCAGACCCGGGGCTTAAACCAACTGTCAACCTAACACCTGCCCTCTTGAGGAAGTGGCTAGGTATTGGGTTAAGGTCATCACTGTATGATAGATACAACAATACAATAGGCCTACTTTCATTTTGTAAATTTACTGATGCTGAAAAATTCAGTGTCGGTACAATAATAGTCTGAATTGGCTTCTCTACCGGTCCTCCCTGCTCCTCTTCTGCACTGATGATCTGAAATCACAGGGCAGGTGAAAGCAACATGGTGGGTGCATATTGTCTACAGTGGGATTTATTCACATGCACAAAAAATGAAAGGGAGGATAAAGATGATCTACTTATTTAGTCAGCAGCAGTTTTCAGTTTTCCATGTCAATGTTTATTTAACTGCGTCACTCTTTACATGACCGATCTTGATCAGTTTACCTTCCCCAAATTCTAGGCCCATTTTGTGATATTTACAGCCATTTCTGATCATTAAATGAATAATATTGTAGTGTTTCTGGGGGCAGAGCGAGGTTCCGTGTCGAGGCACGAACAGGCTTCCAAAGGTTACGGTTTGGGGAGCGTTAATCGGTTTTTAGAAAGGTCAAGTTTGTTACCTACCTCAACTGAATGGGAAGCAAGTCCTTGTGCTTCGCCATCTTTCAGGGCCCAAGCACGCCCGTCCGTGCTTTCGATGGCCCTTACAGGTCACCCCTATCCTACTTCTGACACAGCTGTGGTGTTAATCTATAATTATAATGGCCACTAATTCTTGAAGAATAGCACTTATAAATACCTCAAAGTAAATCTTCAAATGCAAGTTAAAACTGTCATGTTGTTGACCTCTTGTCATGGACTGACATGTACCATACATTGCTCAATCTATGAATTTAAGTGTCCAGCCCTATCCCTCAGTTTAGGCCTATACAGAAAACCAAGTGGCGGGATAACGTTTTGTTGTTTTTCAAATTAAAGAGTGGGCCTTTAACCATTGGGGAAAACGAAACTGGTGGTGCATGCACTTGCCTCGGCAAACACGTAATTCCCAACTAATGCCACACGGGGGGGATTTTACACCACTGTTGAGCAGCACTGACAACAGAATGTAATATGATATTAGGTAGTGGATGGAGGAAAAGCTTGATATTGATATTGATGGAGGTGTGTAGATACAACCTAATGTATTTTTGCCCACAAAAAAAGTTTGATGATTTTCGTAACAATTTAAGATCAACATGCTCTATATTACAACACCAGTAGGCTGCATATAATTTTACTTAAGTGAGAGAGGTTGCAGTAGATTGAACAGATGTTGAGAAATTTGGGGGCAAAAGAGATTTGAAGGTCGATGTGGTGAGAAAGGCGAAGAATTAACATTAAAGAAAGGGGAGGGGAAAGGGGTGGAGAGCGCTAAATCGACAAGGGCAGATAAAGGAGAGAGTGGAACGCTCACSAAGGTACACATCTACGGAATCACCAGAGCCACTTCCGCCCACACGAAAGATGGCGGCTCCCTTGATGGAGAAATTGTCGGAATCTTTAGGTTCCCCAGAACCTGCGGTTCGACTGATTCTGTCCGTTTTAGTCGGTGAGTTCAATTCAGTCATCTCTGATATATTTCAGTAGACTCTCTGACATAACCATGTGTCAATGTAATATTGATTTACACCTTTAAAACTGTGTAACAACACACTCTGCTAAACCAGGTAACGTTAATGATGTCTCTTGCTCAGCTGCAGTGACTAGCCAGACTAACGTTAGCTAGCTAGCGAGTAGACCCGCTGGCAAGCCGAACGATAATATAATAGCTAAATGTATTTAGCTAGCCTTGTTTTGACAAGCTGACCAGACGGGCTGCAAGGTTGATCGGGCACAAGAATAAGCAGAACACATTATCTGCTCTGCTGATTGTCAGAAAACATATTATTTCATATTTTAGCTAACGTTAGCTAGCGATTATGGTAGAAGAGGTTACTACAAGCGTTTGTAACATACAGTACGGACAGGTTTACTTTACATGGTCGGTGTATCCCAGGTAGCTGGGTGTCTTGTCATCTCTGATCTTTGCTCTGACACATTAACCTTTTCTTTCTTCTGAAGTCACATTTGCTGGGATTGACTAACAAATAGTGCAGTATTTCAGTTCATTGTCTTAAATTAATTGCTGTTGCTTTTCAGCTTCTGTTACCCTGATATTGTTTGTTCTTGCTGTAGCCTATAATTGTACATCTCTTGCCTTTGGCTCATGTTGTATAACAGTAGGCCCCATGTTTACAATCTTGTAAATGTATAGAAACTACAATACTGCCTTTACCAGTCATCATTGTGATTGTGACACATTGAAGGTATCAGATTGCAAGACCTCCCGACCTCTATACTTTATGGAAGTAAATTAAATGTGATTACCAGCTGTTAATTCTACTGCCAATGTATACCCTTGTCAGTTACACACACCAGAAAACTGTGAGTGTGGGGGTGTGTGCAGAGTGGTTAAATTGGGAGKTKTTTTTTTTTCTTTCTATAGTGCACTGACCTAAACAATATGCACATATGACTGCAAAACTACATGCTCTTAATTAACCAACTACTGTCGTTGGCAGCTGTTAACCCCATTTCTCCACAACCAAATAGCATGTGATTTCTCTGTAATGCTCAGATAATGACATTCCAGTGGAGTGACTTTTCATATTCGAACATGAAAAGTCACTCTGCTTTAGGCATACAAATTGAACAGAAGCTCTCAATTAATTTGAAGTGTCCAGGGATCCAAAACATAAACGATTGGTCAGTGTTTCCAGATTATTATTTTTTTAACTTTGGTGGCAAAGGTCACAGATGGACCTTTAACATTTTTGTAGAATGACTGTGAGAATGTCAGTTCTGGTGACTTTTTAAARGGACATTCCACTACAATATTAATGGAATAAAATTATGCTAACACCATCTAAAATATAATTTGCCCTTCCAGCCCAAAACATATTGGTCCATATCATCATGATCTGGCAGGTGTGCTATTTAGCTAAAAGCATTATGCTATCACCTGGCTGTAGCCCAACTGATGCATCATGGTGGCTAATAAATGGCCTAAAGAATGGGGTTTTCCTTCTGCATTTACCCCATTGGGCTAAGAATTAGCTACATTGCAAACTCTGAACATGATCTTGTTGCTMRTTAGCATCATATTGATGACTTGAATGTCCCAAAAATACACTGTACAGTATGTTACCGTAAATTCAAAATAAACTTTTGTTTAGCAGTATTACATTACAGTAAACTTTACAGCAATGTATTGTTAAACCAGTTTATTTAGAATTTACAGGTACAGTTGAAGTTGGAAGTTTACATACACTTAGGTTGGAGTCATTAACTCGATTTTCAAGCACTCCACAAATTTCTTGTTAACAAACTATAGTTTTGGCAAGTTGGTTAGGAMATCTACTTTGTGCATGACACAAGTAATTTTYCCAACAATTGTTTACAGACAGATTATTTATAATCTGACATTTATAGACACTTATAATTCACTGTATCACAATTCCGGTGGGTCAGAAGTTTACATACACTAAGTTGACTGTGCCTTTAAACAGCTTGGAAAATTCCAGAAAATGATGTCTTGGCTTTAGAAGCTTCTGATAGGCTAATTGACGTCATTTGAGTCGATTGGAGGWGTACCTGTGGATGTATTTCAAGGCCTACCTTCAAACTCAGTGCCTCTTTGCTTGACATCATGGGAAAATCWAAAGAAATCAGTCTGGTTCATCCTTGGGAGCAGTTTCCAAACACCTGAAGGTACCATGTTCATCTGTACAAACAATAGTACGCAAATATAAACACCATGGGACCACGCAGCTGGCATACCGCTCAGGAAGGAGATGCATTGTGTCTCCTAGAGATGAACATACTTTGGTGCGAAAAGTGCAAATCAATCCCAGAACAACAGCAAARGACCTTGTGAAGATGCTGGAGGAAACCGTTACAAAAGTATCTATAGCCACTGTAAAACGAGAACTACATCGATATAACCTGAAGGGCCGCTCAGCAAGGAAGAAGCCACTGCTCCAAAAGCGCCATTAAAAAAGCCAGACAAAGATCGTACTTTTTGGAGAAATGTCCTCTGGTCTGATGAAACAAAAATAGAACTGTTTGGCCATAATGACCATTGTTATGTTTGGAGGAAAAMGGGGGAGGCTTGTAAGCCAAAGAACACCATCCCAACCGTGAAGCACGGGGGTGGCAGCATCATGTTGTGGGGGTGCTTTGCTGCAGGAGGGACTGGTGCACTTCACAAAATAGATGGCATCATGAGGCAGGAAAAATTATGTGGATATATTGAAGCAGCATCTCAAGACATCAGTCAGGAAGTTAAAGCTTGGTCGCAAATGGGTCTTACAAATGGACAAGGACCCCAAGCATACTTCAAAAGTTGTGGCAAAAGGGCTTAAGGACAACGAAGTCAAGGTATTGGAGTGGCCATCACAAAGCCCTGACCTCAATCCTATAGAAATTGTGTGGGCAGAACTGAAAAATCACGTGCGAGCAAGGAGGCCTACAAACCTGACTCATTTACACCAGCCCTGTCAGRAGGAATGGGCCAAAATTCACCYAACTTATTGTGGGAAGGTGGTGGAAGGCTACCTGAAACATTTGACCCAAGTTAAACAATTTAAAAGGCAATGCTACACTCAATTAGTATTTGGTATGTAAAATTCTGACCCCCTGGGAACGTGATGAAAKAAATAAAATCTGAAATCATTCTCTCTACTATTATTCTGACATTTCACATTCTTAAAATAAAGTGGTGATCCTAACTGACCTAAGACAGGGAAKTTTTACTAGTATTAAATGTCAGGAATTGTGAAAAACCTGAGTTTAAATGTATTTGKCTAAGGTGTATGTAAACTTCCGACTTCAACTGTAACTGGCCGCCAGTAAGTGACCGTAAAAGCAACAKACTTTTTTTWAGTSTAGGCCTACCTGTTACATTTGGCCCTGATCTCCTCTCTGCCCTTATCTCTTCTCGTAAACAGCAAGCGCTAAAAGCACCTAAACCATTCTGCTCATACTCCGGTTTGAAAATGGTTCAGTYCACACATTTTTAGGAGTTGAGAAATAATACATGTAGTAGTAATGGAAAGCTGGGATCCTCTTTTTAAGTGGCCATTAACCCCTTTCAAATGTGTGTTGTGATGGTGCAATGTCTGGGCAAAGGCATACATGTTGTTTTCCCCTGTGGTACACACAATTTGAAAGTGTATTTTCTTGCATAGAATGTGACAAGCCAATTGAAAAGGTTCCCATATTCAACTATGGGGTTGTCTGATTTTGGTGTTAGGCTACTCATGTTGGCTGAGGAAAAGTACATGTGGACAGCAGCATCTTCAAAGTGTGTCTCGGCAGAAGCWTTTTTTTCTGTGTTACACATTTTTTGGGGGGTGTGTAGGCAACCATTATATAGCAGTTGCGCAGCCTGTGCGAGCAGTCAGAAAAGTGCGTGCACAGTCTCGTATGCGTTGACTACATTGGGCGGGAAACACGGCACAACCATTTTTWTWTTTTTTTTATTAGATCTTGTTGTATGAATTGTGTCTAAGGTACAGAACCTCAGCCCTGGYGGGCCCCAGACCAATTGCATCCCTGGGTGTGCACTGATAAACGTCTCAGTTTTATCTTGAGGTTGTAGCACTGAACTACAAGGTCATAATTTTGCTGTCAGCACTAAGGGCTCTTGTCTAGAATGATTCACTCGTGTTGATTTCACATGTTAACTGTCTCCTCCTTTCTCTCTTTCTGTCGTTCCTTCAGGGTACCCCTGTGCCCTGCTGTACCGGCAATTCTTCTTCCACCAGCCACCCACTGTCATTCACTTATACCACGCCATCTCCGGACTGTCTCTGGCAGCTTTCAACTTTGGTGAGATGCAAAGGGACGGAGGGAGGGGACGGAGGGAGGCAGAGAGGCAAATAGAGGAGGAGAGAGGCAGAGAGAAAGGAGGTGGGGAAGTGGTGTGGGGGATGGGGAGGAAATTAATGAAGGTGGAAGTTGGTAGGTATTTCAGCTCATGCCTATACATTTGTTAAAAGGATTGAGAAGTTTGCTATGACCAGGAGCTTATTTTTGAGCAGTGCTACATGAAATAGGTAAATAGTGTCATCAATAACTTATAACAATATTGGAACATCACAACTTCAGGGGGAGGTGAGAGAGCAGGTGGGTTGTTGAGAAAACAATCAAATTGTATTTGTCATATGCGCCGAATACAACAGGTGTAGTAGACCTTGCAGTGAAATGCTTACTTACAAGCCCTTAACCAACAATGGAGTTAAGACAATCCCTAAAAAAAGAGATAAGAATAGCAAATAATTAAAGAGCAGCAGTAAATGACAATAGCGGGGATATATACAGGGGGTAACGGTACAATGTGTCAATGTGGGGGGAGGGCACCGGTATTGAGGTAATTATGTACATTTAGGTAGTTATTAAAGTGGCTATGCATAGATAATAACAGAGTAGCAGCGGGGGGGCAATGCAAATAGTCTTGGTAGCCATTTGATTAGCTGTTCAGGAGTCTAATGTAAGTTCAGCCAAGTGGCTGGGGAATGAGTAGTGGGGAATGGGTAATGATTTCCTTATGGTGGTGATGTTGGCAGGGAAACTGTTGCGGAGTTGGGATGGGGACCTATTTTCTTGGCGTTAACTCCAGAGGGGGGGGGAAATGAAAGGGTAAAGTGGCTCATTTCTGAAAACAGTGTTTGTCTCACCATTACTTTGCAGCGGTGGGAGTAGGGTTGGAAAATTCTGGAAACTTTAAATAAATTTCCTGGTCTTCCAGAAATCCTGGTTCCTTCATGATTCTGGCTACTCGCCAACYGGGATTTCTGGGAAAACCAGGGAAGTATATTTCAATAAATATGTGGAAGCATCCCTCYTCCCCAGCTCTGTTGATTTCCCCCCCCCACCCCAAAGAAATGTGCCCTCTTGTTTCAAATTARATATTTTGGTGTTTTGTAGCTTTGATTATTGCATCCATGCCATACTAACAAAAAACCCTAGTGTGTAACGCTGCAACGGAACGGCCTAGAACAGGACAGTATCTTAAGGGTGGGATTTGTATAGCTCAAGGATGTCAAACTYGTTTTGACCCGCGGGCCTGACTCAGTCTTCACCGAGGTCCGGAGGGCTGCACACACAATTTGTTATATTTCCTCACCGTCAAAATTACCAAAATACAGTCCTCTATCCATAATTTGGGGAATTTACCATGCTCCCTGACTTTCTAGCTTTCGTTTCACTGATTGTTAGAAATCTGGACAGAGTGAAGAGACTATAAATGTAGGTACTTTATAATTTCTACACAGTTTCGATTTGGTTGAGCTTAGGGTTGCGTATTTTGGGGAATATTCAGAGGTGGAAACTTTCCGTGGGAATTAACGGGAATATATGGGGAATTAACAGAAATGTATGCAAATTAATATTAATWCCATTATAAATGTAGATGTTTTTTGCATTGGATATATTTACAATATACGAAGACAAACAAACCTTTTACCTTATCATAAGTAGACATAATTGCAAATTATTAAATCCTTCCAATAGAAAAACTATTGTAAAAAACTATTTAGTTATGAATGTKACTTTTAAATGAGTTGGCTCTTCACATGGGATAATTTCACTGAACAACAAAAGAAAGGGAATATTGAATGATCCATCGCATCTCCCAAAAACGTTTTCAACATACATCTGTAAAATGATAGTCTAGAAACTAAAGCTTTGGTTGTCTTCTTCTCAGGCTTCCATGTCTTCTCCCCGGACCTTCTCAATGTCCACCTCTTGAACATCAGACTTTGAGGCCTCATCTTCACTGTTACTTTCCAACCTTGTTGAGGATGGCTCATTGTCAGGCTCAAAAAGCCTCAAATTTGCCTGGATGGCCACCAATTTATCAACCCTTGTATTGGTAAGCCTGTTGCGWGCTTTTGTGTGTGTGTTCCCAAACAAGGACCAGTTGCGCTCTGAGGCGGCTGATGTTGGTGGGATTTGGAGGATGATGGAGGTAACATGGGAAAGAGCCTCAGATCCACAAAGTCCCTTCCACCAGGTGGCTGATGAGATATGTTGGCACGACTGCCATATTGCATCTCCATCCCAAAGCCCTTGCTTGGAAGTGTACAGTTGTGGCCAAAAGTTGAGAATGACACAAATATTCATTTCCACAAAGTTTGCTGCTTCAGTGTCTTTAGATATTTTTGTCAGATGTTATTATTTATTACTGACTACTGAATTATAATTACAAGTGTCAAAGGCTTTTATTTACAATTACATGTAGTTGATATTTTTGTTTGATATTTGCAGTGTTGACCCTTCTTTATCAAGACCTCTGCAATCCGCCCTGGCATGCTGTCAATTAACTTCTGGGCCACATCCTGACTGATGGCAGCCCATTCTTGCATAATCAATGCTTGGAGTTTGTCAGAATCTGTAGGTTTTTGTTTGTCCACCCGCCTCTTAAGGAGTCTGTCCATGGACCCAAAATATCGATGTTTTGTTCCCCGAGCCACTTAGTTATCACTTTTGCCGTATGGCAAGGAGCTCCATCATGCTGGAAAATGCATTGTTCGTCACCAAACTGTTCCTGGATGGTTGGGAGAAGTTGCTCTCAGAGGATGTGTTGGTACCATTCTTTATTCATGGCTGTGTTCTTAGGCAAAATTGTGAGTGAGCCCACTCCCTTGGCTGAGAAGCAACCCCATACATGAATGGTCTCAGGATGCTTTACTGTTGGCATGACACAGGACTGATGGTAGMGCTCACCTTGTCTTCTCCGGACAAGCTTTTTTTCCGGATGCCCCAAACAATCAGAAAAGGGATTCATCAGAGAAAATGACTTTACCCCAGTCCTCAGCAGTCCAATCCCTGTACCTTTTGCAGAATATCAGTCTGTCCCTGATGTTTTTCCTGGAGAGAAGTGGCTTCTTTGCTGCCCTTGACACAGGCCATCCTCAAAGTCTTCACCTCACTGTGCGTGCAGATTCACTCACACCTGCCTGCTGCCATTCCTGAGCAAGCTCTGTCCTGGTGGTGCCCCAATCCCGCAGCTGAATCACCTTTAGGAGACGGTCCTGGCGCTTGCTGGACTTTCTTGGGCGCCCTGAAGCCTTCTTCACAACAATTGAACCGCTCTCGTTGAAGTTCTTGATGATCAGATAAATGGTTGATTTAGGTGCAATCTTACTGGCAGCAATATCCTTGCCTGTGAAGCCCTTTTTGTGCAAAGCAATGATGACTGCACATGTTTCCTTGCAGGTAACCATGGTTGACAGAGGTAGAACAATGATTCCAAGCACCACCCTCCTTTTGAAGCTTCCAGTTTGTGATTCGAACTGACAGAGTGATCTCCAGCCTTGTCCTCGTCAACACTCACACCTGTGTTAACGAGAGAATCACTGTCAGCTGGTCCTTTTGTGGCAGGGTTGAAATGCAGTGGAAATGTTTTTGGGGGATTCGGTTCATTTGCATGGCAAAGAGGGACTTTGCAATTCATCTGATCACTCTTCATAACATTCTGGAGTATATTGCCATCATACAAACTGAGCGAGCAGACTTTGTGAAAATTAATATTTGTGTCATTCTCAACTTTTGGCCACGACTGTACATCGCCAGACTGCCAAGAACCTTGCCCTCATCCAGGCCAAGGTGGCGAGACACGGTAGTGATGACACCATAGGCCTTGTTGATCTCTGCACCAGACAGGATGCTCTTGCCAGCATATTTGGGGTCCAACATGTACACTGCGGCGTGTATGGTCTTCAGGCAGAAGTCTTCACGCTTTTTGATGTATTTCAGAACTGCAGTTCCCTCTGCTTGGAGCAACAGTGAAGTGGGCAGGGCAGTATGGATTTCTCCTCTTACATCTGCAAGCAGAGTCTGAACATCAGACAGGATGGCATTGTATCCCTCAATCTGTGCAATGGCTACTGCTATAGGTTTCAGGCTGCTTACCACTCTCTCCCAAAATACATCATCCAGGAGGATCCTCTTGATGGGGCTATCCATATCAGCATACTGTGATAGGGCCATTTCTTGGAGAGACTCCTTCCCCTCCAGGAGACTGTCAAACATGATGACAACACCACCCCAACGGGTGTTGCTGGGCAGCTTCAATGTGGTGCTCTTATTCTTCTTGCTGCTTGGTGAGGTAGATTGCTGCTATAACTTAATGACTGCCTTCAGCTCATCTGCAATGTAGAGACCGGTGTGTCTCTTGTCCCTTGTGTCTGTGCTCTTGTAGAATACTGGTTGAAGGGTAGAGATGATGTAGTTAATTATTCCTTGCCCACGAACATTCAACCACCAATCAGAGATGATTGCAATACAGTCGGCTTTCTCTATGATTTGCTTGACCTTCACTTGAACTCTGTTGAACTCTGCAACCAGTCAATGAGTAGATTAAGCATGTCTGGTTGGAGGGGTGTATGCTGAGCGAAGAACATTCAGAAATCTCTTCCAATACCTGTGAGCATCAGAGGTGAACCAGTTGCATACACCGCTCGAGCAAGATATTCATCAGCATTTCTCTGACTACGTTCCTCCACAGATTCAAAAAAACTTCTGATTCCAGGAAGACCATGAGCTGTTGCAATCGATAAGGTGTCTGATTCATAATTTTCACCTCGAATAGAAGTAGAGGGACTTGTCAGAGGTTGCTGAACTTTATGCACTTGACCAGATGATTCTGCATCTTTGCATTCTTCATATATGATTTGGCACAGTATTTGCAAATTTACACAGCTTTTCCTTCAACATTAGCTGCAGTGAAATGTCGCCACACATCAGATGGTGCCCGTGGTAAAGATTAGAAAAAAGTTTTTAAAATCAATGCAATTCAATGTAGAGCTAAATAGTTAAGCAGTTAGATTAAACAACTCCTTTTGTAAGATAAGATACATGTTTTAAGATGAAACATGTATGGAAACAGGTGAAATAACACTCCTCAGTTAGCAGGATCAAGTAAGCTAAAACCCACATGGTAGCAAAAACAAACTAGCAGAAATTGTTAACAAGTTAGAAAGGATTTAAACACACTTTGCTGTAGGCTACTATTTACTTGTTAACAAAAAATAAGAATGTGAAATGTCAGAATAATAGTAGAGTGATTTATTTCAGCTTTTATTTCTTTCATCACATTCCCAGTGGGTCAGAAGTTTACATACTCAATTAGTATTTGGTAGCATTGCCTTTAAATTGTTTAACTTGGGTCAAATGTTTTTGGTAGTCTTCCACAAGCTTCCCACAATAGGTTGGGTGAATTTTGGCCCATTCCTCCTGACAGAGCTGTGTAACTGAGTCAGGTTTGTGGGCCTCCTTGATCGCACACGCTTTTTCAGTTCTGCCCACAAATTTTCTATAGGATTGAGGTCATTGCTTTGTAATGGCCACTCAAAACCTTGACTGTTGTCCTTAAGCCATTTTGCCACAACTTTGGAAGTATGCTTGGGTCATTGTCCATTTGGAAGACCCATTTGCGACCACGCTTTAACTTCCTGACTGATGTCTGGAGATGTTGCTTCAATATATCCACATAATTTTCCTTCCTCGTGAAGCCATCTATTTTGTGAAGTGCACCAGTCCCTCCTGCAGCAAAGCACCCCCACAACATGATGCTGCCACCCCTGTGCTTCACGGTTGGGATGGTGTTCTTTGGTTTGCAAGCCTCCCCCTTTTTCCTCCAAACATAACGATGGTCATTATGGCCAAATAGTTCTATTTTTGATTCATCAGAACAGAGGACATTTCTCCAAAAAGTACAATCTTTGTCCCCATGTGCAGTTGCAAACCGTAGTCTGGCTTTTTTGTGGCATTTTGACAGCAGTGGCTTCTTCCTTGCTGAGCGGCCTTTCAGGTTATGTCGATATAGGACCCGTTTTACTGTGGATATAGATACTTTTGTACCTGTTTCCTCCAGCATCTTCACTTTGCTGTTCTGGGTTTGATTTGCACTTTTCGCACCAAAGTGCGTTCATCTCTAGGAGACAGAACGCGTCTCCTTCCTCAGCGGTATGATGGCTGCGTGGTCCCATGGTGTTTATACTTGCGTACTATTGTTTGCACAGATGAACGTGGTACCTTCAGGCGTTTGGAAATTGCTCCCAAGGATGAACCAGACTTGTGGAGGTCTATTTTATTTTATTTTTTCTTCTTTTGATTTTCCCATGATGTCAAGCAAAGAGGCACTGAGTTTGAAGTTAGGCCTTGAAATACATCCACAGGTACACATGCAATTGACTCTAATGATGTCAATGAGCCTATCAGAAGCTTCTAAAGCCATGACATCATTTTCTGGATTTTTCCAAGCTSTTTAAAGGCACAGTCAACTTAGTGTATCTAGACTTCTGACCCACTGGAATTGTGATTAAGTGAAATAATCTGTCTGTAATGACTTGTCATGCACAAAGTAGATGTCCTAACCGACTTACCCAAACTATAGTTTGTTAACAGGAAATTTGTGGAGTGGTTGAAAAACGAGTTTTAATGACTCCAACCTAAGGGTATGTCAACTTCCGACTTCAACTATATGTCATAAAATATATTCACCCCACCCAGTATTGTAATCAAAACTTACCAGAAAGCATGTAGTCCTTGGCTCAGACAGTGTAGTATTGTGGGCTCAATAGCATCTCATTAGTGTGTGAGATCTTGAGGATCAGCTGTACATGTGATGGAAGAATGCACTGTGCATGCAGAGGGTTGCAATTCCATTGAATTGAGGATAGTTTAACCAAAATATGCCACAAGACCTAGAATTGCCTTATGTCCATCCCACAAAATTGGTTCACTGTTATAAGGTAACWTTTTTTTAAACGAATTTAAGCAAAATGGCCAAATTTCCCAGGCTTAAATTCCCATAAATTCCAGAAAGTTTCTGATGCCCCCCCACTTTTTTAAATATATATATATATATATATATATATATATATATATATATATACACACACACACACACACACAGTGAGGGGGGAAAAGTATTTGATCCCCTGCTGATTTTGTATGTTTGCCCACTAACAAAGAAGTGATCAGTCTAATTCTAATTGATGGTTTATTTGAACAGTGAGACACTGTGACCTTTTCCACATTCTGTTACGTTACAGCCTCATTCTAAAATGTATTAGAAAAAAATCCAGAAAAACGCATGTCAAAAATGTAATAAATTGATTTGCATTTTTATGAGGGAAATAAGTATTTGACCCCTCTGTAGAACATGACTTAGTACTTGGTGGCAAAACCCTTGTTGGCAATCAGAGGTCAGACGTTTCTTGTAGTTGGCCCCAGGTTTGCACATCTCAGGAGGGATTTTGTCCCACTCCTCTTTGCAGATCTTCTCCAAGTCATTAAGGTTTCGAGGCTGACGTTTAGCAACTCGAACCTTCAGCTCCCTCCAGATTTTCTATGGGATTAAGGTCTGGAGACTGGCTAGGCCACTCCAGGACCTTAATGTGCCTCTTCTTGAGCCACTCCTTTATTGCCTTGGCCGTGTGTTTTGGGTCATTGTCATGCATTGAAAACCCATCCACGACCCATTTTCAATGCCCTGGCCGAGGGACGGAGGTTCTCACCCAAGATTTGACGGTACGTGGCCCCGTCCATCGACCCTTTGATGCGGTGAAGTTGTCCTGTCCCCTTAGCAGAAAAACACCCCCAAAGCATAATGTTTCCACCTCCATGTTTGACGGTGGGTATGGTGTTCTTGGGGTCATAGGCAGCATTCCTCCTCCTCCAAACACATTGAGTTGATGCCGAAGAGCTCCATTTTGGTCTCATCTGACCACAACACTTTCACCCAGTTGTCCTCTGAGTCATTCAGATGTTCATTGGCAAACTTCAGACGGGCATGTATATGTGCTTTCTTGAGCAGGGGGACCTTGCGGGCGCTGCAGGATTTCAGTCCTTCACGGCGTAGTGYSTTACCAATTGTTTTMTTGGTGACTATGGTCCCAGCTGCCTTGAGATCATTGACAAGATCCTCCCGTGTAGTTCTGGGCTGATTCCTCACCGTTCTCATGATCATTGCAACTCCACGAGGTGAGCTATTGCATGGAGCCCCATGCCGAGGGAGATTGGCAGTTCTTTTGTGTTTCTTCCTTTTGCGAATAATTGCACCAACTGTTGTCACCTTCTCACCAAGCTGCTTGGTGATGGTCTTGTAGCCCATTCCAGCCTTGTGTAGGTCTACAATCTTGTCCCTGACATCCTTGGAGAGCTCTTTGGTCTTGGCCATGGTGGRGAGTTTGGAATCTGATTGATTGCTTCTGTGGACAGGTTTCTTTTATACTGAGACTAGGAGCACTCCCTTTAAGAGTGTGCTCCTAATCTCAGCTCATTACCTGTATAAAAGACACCTGGGAGCAAGATCTTTCTGATTGAGAGGGGTTCAAATACTTATTTCCCTCATTAAAATGCAAATCAATTTAACATTTTTGACATGCGTTTTTCTGGATTTTTTTGTTGTTATTCTGTCTCTCACTGTTCAAATAAACCTACCATTAAAATGATAGACTGATCATTTCTTTGTCAGTGGGAAAACATACAAAATCAGCAGGGGATCAAATACTTTCCCCCCTCAATGTGTGTGTGTGTATGTATATATATATATATTAATTAAAAGTATTTTGCTCAAAACACCCCAGGGGCCGCATTGAGTCGGCTGTATGTTTGACACGCCTGGACTAGCTCAAGGTCTATCATTAAATTTGTACGCTATAGCTAGCCTAACCAGTAACCACCAAGTCATGAGTAATTGTGAAGAAGTAAAGAGACTGACTGAGTGAGTCTAGAGAGGGATGGTTTGAGGTTTACATAATGGTAGGGGATTAATAACACAACCTTTTTTTCCCCTTGTTCTCTGCTGCACTTGGATTTTACAGCAGGTCTGTTGCACTTTCCCTGTCTTTGTGGAATTTTTTATCCTCTTCACATAACCTGTGACTTGCTCATCTTCAACTTGCAAGAATGCACTTTCTTCCTCTGTTTCTCTTTCTCTCTGTGCTAATATCCATCTCTCTGCCCCTCTATCATTTCAACTTTCTGTCTCTTTCAGGCACACAGCTCTATCACTCTGCATTATGCGTCCTTGTCCAGTTCCTGATGATGAGGCTTATGGGAAGGACGATAACAACTGTCCTGGCCAGCTTTATTTTTCAAATGGTGAGATTTCTCTCTCAATCTCTCGCTCTTTATTTTTCTCCTTTTCTCTCAATCTCTTCCTGTGTTCTCTTGCTCTCTCTTGCTTGCTGCCCCTCCCTTGGTACAGTAGTTGAAGAGCTGCACTGTGTGTGTGATTTCTGCTGTTCATGTTAGGATATCCTCTTCCTCTTGTCCTTTTTGCTTTTACTGGAGTACTGAAACGCCGTAGAGCACTGCCACTGTATGACGTAATGCACTCTCTCTCCCTCCCTCTTTTTTAAGTGTGATTGTGATAATTGTTTTGTATGTTTGTTTTTGATCAAGTCTGTCTTCTTTCTTTTTCTTCATCCACTTCTCTCTCTGTAGGCATACCTGCTGTCAGGCTACTACTACACAGCTACAGAAGAATACGATATCAAATGGACCATGCCCCAATGTGTCCTTGCACTCAAACTTATCGGTATGCTCACCTCATCACTAACACCCTCTCTCCACTGCTCTGTACAACACCTCTGTTTCCCACTTTTTTTAATTTTGTGTAACACCCGTTGCTGAATGATAATTTGTCCTATATCCTTTTCTTTTCTTGTTGACAACTTGTAGTTGTTCATTAGCCTCGGAGATAACATGGATCATATTTTGCGTAGTATACTAAAAATCCTACTAAAATCTGTCATGGCTTTACGTCTGTGCAGCTGAGGAACATCTACAGTCTAAAAAGTATTAATTCCAATGATCATGGCAATCCTAGGAGCTTTCATAACATAGTGACTGATGCCAATTGCGTTCTCTTTGATTTCAGGTTTGTCATTTGATTACTATGACGGTGGCCAGGAACCAGTGAGTTGCTTGATCTCTCTAATTGCCATTTGATTATTGGTCAATTCTGTGATTTTTTTTTTCTCCCTTATCTGTTCTATTTATTATTTTGCTCTCATTGTACTTGTCTTTGCTTCAACCTCTTCCAAGTTCTCTTTCTCGTGTGTGTGTACGTGAGCAAGTGAGAGACTTTGTCCACACATCAGTCAGAGATGAGTTGAGGTAGCGTGTGTGTGTTTGCATTGAGGAAGTTGTCCATTTACAAACAGGCAAATATCTAGTGGTCATCACTCATTACAATGTTACAGTTGCTGCTCACCTGTTCTGTTTATGTAGGGGGCCTCCTAAATGGCACAACTTTCGACAACCGCCTATAGGGCTCTGGACGAAAGTAGAGCACTATGTAGGGAATAGGGTGTGATTTGGGACCCCCATCCCCATAGTCTGGTTACTGTGCTGTGTCTTGTTTTGCCTAGTCAAAAAGGCCTACAAAAGGCAGGCATGAGGTCCTGTTGTATGTCTACGATATCATCACCATCTCTCTGTCTCTGTCATTCGTTGCACAATGTCGTTTCTGTATTTTTGTTTACCATTCTATCCGTGTCAGAGAATACCTTGTTGTTGCTGACTATTGACTGTTGGACTATTATCTTTTGTAGTATTTTGGAAACATGCCACGGGTTTGCACTTGGAAACCCAGCAGTTTTATGCCCCCTAGTTAAATGCCTGTTAAGTAGTCCTATTTGGTTCAATTGAGTTTGCGGTCCAACCGTGGGCAGCTTTCAATAAGAACCYTGGGTAACTGGATATGCAGGGAGCTTATTCTTTCTCAGCCAGTGACTTTGTGCACTGTTAAAAAATGCTTCTCTATTTCCTGTCGTTTCTTTCACATTCATTCTACCCTGTCCCCCTCTTTGCTTTCTCTGTTCTCTTTTACCCAACCTTTCCCCTTTTACTCTAAATCCTCCTAACCCTCCCCCTTCTTTCTCCCTCTCCCCGGCTCAACCACTATTCTCACACTCCTCCCTCTCTCTCTCTCCCCCTCCACCCCACCAGTCCAAGTTGAATGAGGAGCAGAAGAGGTCAGCCCTGGCCAATGTTCCCTCTCTGCTGGAGGTTATCGGCTTCTCCTACTTCTACGGAGGCTTTCTGGTGGGACCCCAGTTCACACTGCGCAGCTACCAGAGGCTAGTCAAAGGGGAGCTCACCGACTGCCCCGGGCAGCCACCTAACAGGTAGAGGAAGGGAGGCAGGAATTGATGGAGGGAAGGGCAGACCGGGAGGTAGGACGCGGGGGGGATGGATACATGGGTTTACTTAACAATCTTTTYCTTTTTCTCAGTGTTATACCTGCTATGAAGCGGTTCTCCCTCGGCCTCCTCTGCCTGGTGATCTACGCAATATTTAGTCCGCACTACCCAGATAGCTATTACCTAACAGATGAGTACGACGTAAGAAAGCCTTGCTTTTGCACCAGCATTCCTGACGCTTTTAACATCAGATTTGAACCCAAAGCCACATTTCCATACGTGGTTCTGTTTGACAAATGTAACCGTCCTTAGTCAAATGCGTGTCTCTCCAGGCGCAGCCGTTCTGGTACCGCTGTGTCTTCATCCTCCTTTGGGCCAAAGTCATCCTGTACAAATATGTTAGCTGCTGGGTCATAGCGGTGAGTAGTAGCACTATGTAGCAGCACTTGGTACGTAAAACATCTCATTTCCAGGCTGCACCCGCTTCCAAATAAAACCTTTACAGACACACCTGTCTCCACATACCTGTCATTGTCACASAGAATAGTTCCACTGGGGCACACCTACGTCAGATCAGGTGAGAAGAAATTGGTCTGGGAGCCCAGTATATCAGCGGGACCCTGTATTTAGGTTTTTCAGGAAGAAGTTATTTAAGTGTTTTGTAAAAGGAATGTTTKTTTTTTTTGTGTGTGACTCAGGAGGGCGTCTGTATACTCTCTGGGCTCGGCTATAATGGGCTGGGTCAGAATGGCGAGCACCAATGGGACGCCTGCGCAAATATGAAGGTGTGGACGTTTGAGACCACACCACTTTTCACAGGCACCATCGCCTCCTTCAACATAAACACCAATGCCTGGGTGGCCAGGTTAGTGGCTGACTAAAACTCAAACTATTTATGGCCAGGTTAGTGCTTTCTGGGATCCTTGGGGCATCCTTACTGTCACCATTATAAATTACACTTTAATTGGGTAAGGACGTCCCAGGGATCTTGGATAGCAAGGACCTTAGTACCTGACTAAAATTATACATGGCTAGGTTAGTACCTGACTAAAATTATACATGGCTAGGATAGTACCTGACTGAAACAAACTATGTAGGGCCAGGTTAGTGCCTGACAAAGTGATCCAAATTATACATCTAACAATATTTGGTGGTTTGTAACATTCCTCTAGGCACGTGTTTAAGCGGTTGAAGTTCCTGGGTAATAAGCTCCTGTCTCAGGTGACCGCGCTTGCGTTCCTGGCCATCTGGCATGGCACGCACTCTGGATACCTCCTCTGCTTCTCCATGGAGTTCATCATCGTAAATGTGGAGAGACAGGTATGAGTAAATAATGGAATTAATAGAAKTTTAATAAAGCACTACTTGATTACTGAACTTCCTGCTTTACTCTTATGGGTACACTCAATATTGCTGCTTGTCCACTTATCACAGAACAGTGACTTGATTAGGAATGGCTGGTCTAGTTATATTTCTATGGAAACAAGCACCAGAGACAGAGAGAGATGCCTCCTCGCTTATTTTGGATGCTTTCAAAGTTGTACACGGCAATGTCTTGACCACGGTGGGAATGTACCGTATTTATTTAACTTTTTTATTTAAGCAAGTAAGGTTAAGAAATCTTTTTTTGCGAGGGCGACCTGACCCTCAGTAGTCAACATAGTTGCATCTAACATTGGGAGCATAAAAACAGTGTGCATGGCTTTTCATCTTTGTGATGTTTTCCTAACTCTGGACCTGTGAATTTTAAGCCTCAAGAGGAGACACCCTGTCATTGCTAATCTATCCTCAAGCGGGTCTACAACAAAGGGTCAAGATCTCCATTTAAGCTGTTGGCGGATTCTCAAACTCTCTGCCCTGTATGCGTTACTGGATTACTGTGTCCGTGTCCATAACTATATCTTTCTGCTGTATGCCTATCCCTGTTTGTCTCAGGCCCAAGCGCTGGTGAGGGACAGTCCCCTGCTGACCCGCCTGGCCAACAGTCCTCTCTACCCCCTCATCTACCTGGTCCAGCAGTTCATCCACTGGCTCTTCATGGGCTATCCTTTGGTGCCCTTCTGCCTCTTCACCTACGACAAGTGGCTCAGGGTAATAAGCAGCTTAGAACGCGTAATAAGCCTTCGTAATGTTGTCATAAGCACATCGCAACACATTATAAATGTTCAGACTCTTTATTTACTTTTTTTGAAGTGGCTAAAGGTAGCTGGCAGGTCGTAATGCCATAAACATGTTAGAACTCGGATCATAGATTACTGTGTGCTAAATGCAGTTGTCTGGCATATGTTTAAACTCTTGACTTGGGTTGGGGAAATGGATGTCTGGATGGGGATTTAATCTGCTTGGTTTCTGTTTTGCAGGTGTATTCATCCATTTATTTCTGCGGCCACATATTCTTCTTCACATTGTATCTAGGCATCCCATATCTCCGCAAGGTGCTGGTACCTAGAAAAGAACGGAGCGAGAAAAAGGAGGACTAGAACTATGTTAGGTAATGCAAGCTTCTGTATAGTTCTCCCAGACTTTTCTGTGTTTACAGTAAGGCTGTGGCGATTATGGAATTTTGGATAATGATTAAAGGGATAGTACAAAATTACATATTGGTTTCCTTACCCTGTAAGCTATCTATGGACAAGGTATGACATAAATCCATGCTTTGGTTTTGTTTACCTGGCCTCTGTTTCAAATGCTAACGTATTAGCATTTTTTGCACTTAATGTCCAAATCAACATAACATATAAAWAAAAAAAATKTAAGTTACTTATAGATGAAAAGCATTTGAAACCGTGGCCAGGTAAACAAAACGAAAGCATTGGTTGCTTTCATACCTTGTCCAAAGACTGCTTACAGAATAAGGAAGCCAATATGCCATTTTGTAACTTGGGTGAACTAGCCCTAAAACTGACAATTATATTATTATAATTTTTTTAACTGAGAGAAAAAAACTGAGCTTGTAATGTATCATAATGCGACATACCTAATGTATACAACACAGCTTTGGCGACAACTACATCTCAAATGTATGATTTTGACTACTTGGAACTTTAGGAAATGAAGCGTCCCCTCCCAACAGTGCTGTACTGCCCGTAAAATGATTTCTGCCCTCGTTGAGACATTACCAACTTTACCCTCTTCATGTAAAAATGAAAAAATGCTATTGGGTAAATGATCTACTTAAAATGAAGTTGAAAGTCCTAAAAAATGTATTAAAACAATTATTATTCATAATTATCGATTTTATACAATTTTTGTCCCAGCTCTAGTTTAGACTTAAAACATTCCCTAAGTTTCAGTTACTCATTATGGTCTCCATATTGGCAAAAGGTAGTTTCCAGATAATTAATTAAACTTAAAGGCATAGTTCACCCCAAAATTGACTTTTGACAGATGTTTTCATACCTCATATGGTATGAATTCAAAATATGCAGATCTAAAATGAATGGGAAAGATTCTGATCCAAAGCAAATGCTGCCAATTTTTCCAATTTGTTAGATTTAGGCTTTTCAAATGTCTCCTAATGCATATAGAGGGATCTTCACAACATCTTTATGAATAGACAGAAAAGGAGGTAGAAATGTCGTTGTAGCTTATGTTACTTGTGGATATAGGATAATATTTATGATGATGGATTGGATTTCTATAGTGCTTTTCTGCCACATGCTCAAAGCGCTTTTTGTAAGGGGGGGAAAGTCACCTCAACTAATCTCTCACCTCTTCTCTCTCTCTCTCAGGTCTCTGGCTGAATCTACACCCAGGATGTGACTGAAGGGAACTGACTTTTAACTAGGAGCAGATCAGAAAATATTTTAAAGCCTTTAATATTATTTGTGTACACTTTCTTTCTATTTATTTTAGTGTTTTGGACGGGACGCACGTTTTTTTGGGACAAGGGAGATGAGGGTACAGGAAATAACCTTTGTGCCACAATTGTGAGCCAATCAGGGGGTGTTTTCTTGATTTTAGAGAACTTGAGAGACTGACGTCTTGTATACACAGAATATTGCACTCGCCACTCACGGGCTCTGGGTTTGTAGACGGCTCTGTTTTTATGATCTCTCTTGTTTCAACCCTCCCCTCAAGTCCATATAGACTGAGTATACAAAACATCCTAATATTGAGTTGCACCCCCCCACAGCATCAATTCGTCGGGCATGGACTCTACAAGGTGTTGAAAGCGTTCCACAGGGATGCTGGCCCATGTTGACTCCAGTGCTTCCCACAGTTGTGTCAAGTTGACTGGATGTCCTTTGGTTGGTGGACCATTCTTGATACACACGCTAAACTGTTGTGTGAAAAACCCAGCAGCGTTGCAGTTCTTGACACAAGCCGGTGCACCTGGCACCTACTACCATACCCCGTTCAAAGGCACTTAAATATTTTGTCTTGCCCATTCACCATCTGAATGGCACACATACACAATGCATGTCTCAAGGCTTAAAAATCATTCTTTGTCCTGTCTCCTCCCCTTCATCTACACTGATTTTGAAGTGAATTTAACAAGTGACATAAATAAGGGATCTTAGCTTCGCCTGATTCACCTTGTCAGTCTGCCATGGAAAGAGCAGGTATTCTTAATGTTTTCTCTACTCGGTGTAGAAAGAACCTGCACAGACATGGCTATGGTTCAGGCACAACAGAAATGTATTTGGCACTTTCAGATTTTATGTTAACATGCATTTTGTTGAGAGAACAAAAAAAACAAGGATTGCTGCTCTGATGGGAATTTTGGGGAGGAGTGTTTTCATTGATCCGTTGGCCAACACTCATAAGAAGCACTGTAAAACACTGTACACACTAACACGTGACTCAAAAATGGCCTTGTATTATCAACGAATGTTTTTACATTTATTCTGGTTTCAATTCAGATTTTGTTTCCGTTATTTCGTGATGAGACTGGATTTTATAGCTCTTTTAGGAGGGTTTTATGATAGACCATTTTTGTAGCTTTGGATAAGATTCCATGAAGGGATTTCAATGCTTTCCTCTTCCCCATCCCCCTCTCCTCATGACTTTTTCCTCCTCCCCCATCCCCCTCTCCTCATGGCTTTGTCTGCCATTCACCATCCTCCTCTCACTCCATTGCCACCCCACACCTTTCCTGGCTGTCTCTGAACAAACTGGAAAACAAACTCACAACAGGTAACCAAAACCACCACTTTTACATTGAGTGACATCGCCATACCAATGTCAACAGCATCACCAGTGGTCTCCAGTGAGATCTAGCACCTTCCTCTATCTTTCTTAGGACTTGGTAAAAATTCTCCCTAACCACTGGCGCCAAGGTCAGATCTAGAATGTTTGACCTGTCAGCTACTCTGTTCCTACATCTGTGTTAAGAGGCAACTTCTACCACTATCCTTTTCCAATGCAGAGACACATTGGGAGAGCAGTGACTCACTGTAGCAACAACCCAGATTTTAATAATATTTATACTTGTGGTAATAATTAATTGATGTGAATTAATTGTTATTCCAGAGACTACTTTTTTGCCTTATTGCTACCAAATGTACAAAGGAAAAGAGAAATGGGGGGGAAAAAATAATTTTAAACAAACTTTTTGTAATGTTCATTAAAATGCTGGATTTTAAAAACCAAAGAKGTGTGTCAGTGGTGTGTAGTACTTTCAAGTATTTTTACTCAAGTACTTTTTGGAGGTATTTGTACTTTATATTTTTGACTACTTTTACTTCACTACATTCCTAAAGAAAACGTACTTTTTACTCCATACATTTTCCCTGACACCCAAAAGTACTCGTTAAATGTTGAGTGCTTAGCAGGACAGGAAAACGGTCCAATTTACACACTTATCAAGAGAACACACATGGTCATTCCTATTGCCTCTGATCTGGCAGACTCACTAAACACATGCATCGTTTGAAAATTATGTCTGAGTGTTAGTGTGGCTGGCTGTCTGTACATTTTAAAAACAAGAAAATGGTGGTGTCTTGTTTTATATTAGGGAATTTGAAATTATTTATACTTTTGATACTTAAGTATATTTTAGCAGTACATTTTACTTTTGATACTTATTTAGAACCAAATACTTTTCGACTTTTAATCCAGTAGTATTTTACTGGGTGACTTTTACTTCAGTAACTTTTAAGGTGTCTATACTTTTACTCAAGTATGACAATTAGGTACTTTGTCCACCACTTGTGTGTGTACACGCTATCTGGCAGAAGGGGTGATATGACGTCATTTTGCAGTCAGGGCGGGGAAAGGTAATGACTGTTAAGAGAGCGTGCCCCCAGCTTTGTCACTACATGTAGACAAAAAAAAAACAATTATGTTGCGCCGAAATGAGTAATATCATGCGTTGTCCCGGACACCCTCATAGAGAATTCAATAAACAGAGAGAACAACGCAATTTGTCAGGGAGATAGAATTGGAGCTGAGAGAGAAGAGGACGCAGTGTGGGCGGGTTAAGAAACACGGAGAGGGAGGGGACGTCAGCGTTATATTCCCATCGTTTTTGCCCCTTCATGCGACGTCTGCCGAAAACAAGGACATAGGTATTGAGATACTATCAGTCTTAAATCAAACTGAAGCGTGCACATTTGAGCATATTCAATAGATCTGTGTATGAAATTCCGTTACCTGCGTTTTAGATTTTTTTTGCGTCGGAGGATAGCTGAGCTGCGGAGGCGCGGATGCTACGAGGGTAGCGTTGGGTACCAAAACACCTCACACTCACCACGGTAATGTAAAATTGACAGCGGCTTTCTTCTGTTTTTGATTGTAACCAGCATCTATGTCTAATACAATATTTTTAAGGGGCCAAATTATAGATCCGCTGGCGTATAGTGCCAATTGATGCACCTATCCATCAATATGGGGTATACAATCGATTAGTTATTGTCGCATGTCTCCATCACCTCTGTGTAGCCTTGAACAACATGTGCTAACTATTAATTTTGAGCAGAATATATATTGTACGGCCCTCTACACAGTCTCGTTCAAGTTTTTCGTTTTGATTAAATATATAGGGATAGGCCTAGATGGGCTTCGATTTTACGCATGGCAGTGAATGGTAGACTGTGGTATCGTGATACCAATAACGGCTCAATACCCCATGGAATAATTTTGAACACTGTGTCAATTAACTGGCACGGACACCAAACCCTTAAAACACACCCACACAGTCAAGTGAGTAGGTGTGTGCATAGTCAGCATATTGGCCTGTATAGGCTATAACATCACTGTATAATTGACCATMTCAAAATGAATGCAGCATAACTAGACACTACGAGGCTATTTATTACAGTTCACTTAACTCTACCATGACCTGGACCCATGTGCTGTCGTTTTACTGTGCTTTTGTTATTATGCGTTATTCATCTGTGTTCTGTATGAGGTGACAGTATAGCGCCGGAAGATTCCGTTGGATGTAGGCTTAATGTATTAGAATTTTTACCTATGTGTGTTTGTCTGTCCTGTCCTGTCTAGTCTATGTTATCTACACCTCAGTCTATCTTCCAGTGCTGATCGGTTGAATGTGTCAAGCTCATTCTGAGGCGGCCGAGTGTCTGCAGGTTTTCACTCCTCCCTTGCACTTAGTTGATTTAATTAAGGTCACTGATTAGTTAGGAACTCACCTCACCTGGTTGTGTAGGTCTTAATTGGACAAATTAAAAGGAGAAACCAAAAACCAGCCCACTCGGCCCTCCGTGGAATGAGTTTGACACCCCTGGTTTAATGCATGTACTGTATTCCTCTTCTACCCTTCCTCCCTCAGATGGACAGAATGAGTTCTCTCTCATTCCTCCTCCTTTGCTTGACTTCGGTTGCCAATGGCAACAAAGGTCAGTTTCCTTTCCTTTTGACTGTTAATTGTACTGCTGAAATACGTTTTTATTTCTTCTTCTATTGCCATGGGAGCACACATACCTGTAGTCACGCTCATGGCCAGGGCCCTTTTGTCGCTGTCCCCTGAACTCTAGAGGGAATTCAATCATATACCCACTCACTGTGCTCAAAGTCATAATATATTAAATGATATGTCTGTAATGTATGATTGCATACACATCACCATTATAGAGTGTTGTCCTTCATGTAGCCTGTATGTATGTATGTATGTATGTATGTATTTTGATCAATGTGGGGATGTTGGTGTATGTGATTCTGTGTGTAATTGATAGCTTGACTTTCAAAGGAGGATCAATCTTCTTCTCTCAGATCACCGTGGATAGCCATGACTCTTGATTTACCAACGTTGTTCCAATGATTATCATGCTGGAGACTTGAAGTGAAACTGGAGTGGGGCGAGGAACGTCAGAGGGCGAGGGAGGGAGGGAGGGAGGAAGGGAGTGACGTTGGAAGACAGAAGGGGAGCAAAAGGAGTCGGTAGAAGTGAAGGGATACAGAGACGCCGCGTGTGGGACAGAGAAACCGACAGATAGTTAGGAAGGGTGGGAGGGGAGAGAGAGAGATGGTATGTTAAATCAAGTGACGGATTGAAATAAAGAGAGAGGTAGAAGCGTGTGAGGGCAGAGAACGAGGGGATGTTGTGTGGAGAGGGAAAGTGACAGAGAGAGGAAGAGTGCCAGAGATGGAGAGAGAGKGATGGAAAGAGATGTCTCTCAATCTGTAATCCTGGGTGTAATCCACGGCCCTGATGTTCAGATTTAATGCTGTATTGCAGAGAGAGAACTAGGGAAGGAGGGGATGGGAAAGAGAGACAGGCAGGGAGAGAGGGTTAGAGATAAATTACAAAAGGAGGGACAGAGCAGAAGCTTGAGGACAGGCAGTGTTCGTATCAGATTAACCATTGAGGATGGTGAATACTAGCCTGGGCATCACTCACTAGCCTGGTCACATGACCAAAGGGGTATGCTACAAAGCAAGATGGTGTTAGCCAGCTAACTTGCCTGAATATTCAGAAAAAAACATTTTCGTTTTTAGAAATAAGCTTGAAATGGGCATGGTCTAATTGACTCAACAACCAAACATATGTCCCACTGGGATAAAAACTGGATGAATCAATGTTGTTTCCATGTCATTTCAACAACAAAAAAATCAATGTAGCAAAACTGATTGGATTAGGAAAAAAGTAATCAACGTAAGGGAATTTACCATTTTTTWAAATCCCATTTTTTACCGAAATACCTTATTTACATAAGTATTCAGACCCTTTGCTATGAGACTCGAAATTGAGCACAGGTGCATCCTGTTTCCATTGATGATCCTTGAGATGTTTCTACAACTTGATTGGAGTCCACCTGTGGTTAATTCAATTGATTAGACATGATTTGGAAAGACACACACCTGTCTATATAAGGTCACACAGTTGACTCTGCATGTCAGAGCAAAAACCAAGCCATGAGGTTGAAGGAATTGTCCGTAGAGCTCAGAGACAGGATTGTGTCGAGCATTGAAGGTCCCCAAGAACACAGTGGCCTCCATTCTTAAATAGAAGAAGATTGGAACCACCAATACTCTTCCTAGAGCTGGCCGCCCGGCCAAACTGAGCAATCGGGGGAGAAGGGCCTTGGTCAGGGAGGTGACAAAGAACCCGGTGGTCACTCTGACAGAGCTCCAGAGTTGCTCTGTGGAGATKGGAGAACCTTCCAGAACGACAACCGTCTCTGCAGCACTCCATCAATTAGGCCTTTATGGTAGAGTGGCCAGACGGAAGACACTCCTCTGTAGAACTCTTATCTCACGTTGATTCAGACCAGACTGGCATTTTAATTGTTATAATTTGCCAGAGTGTTTTGATGTTGAAACGGCAGAGCGGTTGCTACACAACATGTCCTGTGGCTCTGTCATCGGCTGTCTGAGTCTAACGTCATCATTTCAGGGTCTAGTGAGGGAGGCATGTCTAAAATAAAAGCCCTCAGGCTTTTGTTTTGGTCTTTGATTATTTGAGTGTAAAATCGTCACCGTTCCAGCTTGTTAGCTCAGCCTTTGATTGATATGGGTGAACATTCTGGAGAGAAATKAATAATTAATTGGCAATTAGAGGGTGGATTCAGAGCAAACTTTCACTGTTTAATTTGGAYGTCCATGTTTGCCAGTGAGTGAAGTGTGCCTGTGGGCAGGCTGCTTGGGCTGTTCTGATTGATATGTGCAGTATACCTCTCCCTGTGTGATAAGGTGAAATCGGCCTAGGTGTAATTATGTTGCCAACTGACGCAAGGTGTGGAGTGACACTTGACGGACGTGTTAGGGGGTGGGGTTTGAGTGTGCATTTCTGTGTGTGTGTGTCTTTATTTGTCTGTATGTATCTGCAGGGACACACACACACACACACATCCTCTCATGTAATGGGGTGTTACAAATAGCCATGTTTTTCCCTCCCCTTCTGATTGCTCCATTTAACCCAAGCCTCCTTTTGTCTCCTGTGTTGCCGTTCAGCCAATAAGCACAAGCCATGGATCGAGACGGAGTACCAGGGTATCGTCATGGAGAACGACAACACCGTTCTCCTCAACCCACCACTGTTCGCCCTGGATAAAGACGCTCCACTGCACTATGCAGGTTAGAATGATCGGGGGAACTTGGCAGTCCTATAACAAATCAGGGCTCCCCCATATAATATTAAGCATTCAAAGTATGGTAGCAATGTATTTTACGGTACAAATATTACCGGGTGTTTACTAATTAACACTGAGTATAAACACAAAACATATTGCCATTTGGAACATATTTGCTATTGATTACAATGGCCACGGTTAGTTCACTATCTCACTGGGCTATTGRAAACCGAGTCCCACAATACCCCTACAGTGAGTAAGCATTTTGTAGAGGGGAAATTGTTAGAATTTTTTTTAATGTTATGCCGCCCTAAAATTAGAATGAACAGAGTAAAATTGTAATTACACAATAATAACCAATGAAGCATCATCATTTGTGCCAGAAAGTTCACATTGTTACCACACAATTCAGTAAATTCCAGGTAAATAAAGCGCTACCGAAAGGATTTTGCTGGGCACTCCCATAAGCATTACAAATATTAACATGGAAAATAATCATGTCTGTCCAGTCCTCTATTTTTAGGGCCGCCCCAAAAGTCTGTGTAAATCTATTCCTGGGTACTACGCTGGTCCTCCACAGCCAAGTGAAATTCAATTATTTGTATTCATTGGGAACATTATATGCCCTGTGCTCACAGAAATCATTAGGGTACACATTTCCCAACTGGGACAATAAAGTGATCGAATGGATCATGTAACATCACATGGGGTTCATTGAAATAGATCACTGAATTTCATTTGTTATTTTTTTAGCCATTGAAGACTCTATTTGAGTAAATCCGTCAATGTAAATCATCAAAATGTAAGCCTACTGGGTCCTTGAGATGCACAGAGAGTCACTAGAAGTTAAATTGGTACTAAAATGAGTTGGGCCCTCCCTTTMTCTCTCCTTCCCCTCTCTCTCTCCTCCAGGTGAGATCTGTGGCTTCCGGGTGCACAGTGGGCCCACGGGATCCAGTTCGGTACAGTTTGAGGCGGTGGTTCTGGACCGCTCGACAGGGGAGGGCCTGATCCGCTCTAAAGAGCCCCTGGACTGTGAGAGCCAGCGGGAGCACAGCTTCACCATCCAGGCCTATGACTGTGGAGAGGGCCCCGATGGAGCCAACAGCAAGAAGTCCCACAAGTGAGATACACTACATTACCCTGAAGAACAAATAGGTTTAATGGATAGGGTTGTTGTCAGAGGTTATGCTGKTTGTTGTAGTTTGGAGAATGATTAACCCTTGGGTATTTGTCAGTGCTATGCTTGATCAATACATGACTATATTACAATGCAGTTATGACCTCTTTCGTCATCTTTATCATGCTCTTTACTTTTCTCTTATTTCTATCTCTCTCTCTGTTTCAGGGCCACGGTGCATGTACGTGTGAATGACGTAAACGAGTTCTCCCCAGTGTTCGTGGAGCGTCGCTATGAGGCCTCCGTCCCCGAAGGCCGTCTGTTCGACCGCATCGTGCGCGTTGAGGCCCTCGACGCAGACTGCTCCCCGCAGTACAGCCAGATCTGCTTCTACGACATCATCACCCCCAACGTTCCCTTTGTCATCGATAACGATGGTGAGAACTACAGCTACGACAATTGAGCTGGGCTTTACATTAGTTTCCCACAAATAAATGAGGGTCTGCCTAGTCTTTACCAGAGCCATTTAGAAAATGTTTATCTAAATATATGGCTCTGGTCTTTACAATTTCTTTATTTGATTCATATACTATAAAAGTGAATATAATGTGTGAGTTGACATCTTGTCCCCAATGAAAACAACAGTTAGCATGGTGATGACTACCAATCTGTARAAATACGAGTTAATTTCCCTGTTCTATTTTGGTTGTCTCCAGCTGGTCTTGTTGCTATGTACATTGCTAGAGAGTGACCTAAGCCATTTCCAAGTATCTTGCTCACCCACATTGCARTTTCTATGCTATAGCATTCCTTTTGTACTGCAATGAATAGATTTGCAGCATGTTTTTGCTGTAAGAAAYGCAGGTTGACTCCCGCCTTCACAGGTAGATAGTCCTAGCTTTCAGAAGAACATACATGTGCGTAGGTAGTAGTTGTGTAAGCAAAGCTACCGCGTCAACATTGCTAGGGTAGGTTTCTTTGAACAGAGCCCAGAGGACAGTCGGTTCAGGGGGTTAGGCCTTAGTCTAGTGTTTCTGTTGATCTTGTAGGCATGCTTCCTCTGAGGAGAAGGCWTTGATTTCAGTCTGCAAGACTCCCATTGACGGGCTACTGGTGGGAGATCGATAGCGGGCATTTTGTAATATGACAACGGCATAGGGGGAGGCAGATTTTCTCAGGAGTTAGGTTTTTACCGTGACTTTGCACAATTGGCAGTGACTGGGGAGGAGGTTGCAGGGGATGAGAAGTTCCTTTTAATATATGGGTCAGGCTTCTGGGCCCAGAKGAAGCACAGAGACTTTTTGTTTCAGCCCTGGCGGTTTAAATGCCCTAGTATTGTCACTGTCTCTCTCATTCTCTCCCCCCTTCTCTCTCGCTCTCTTTTTCTCTTTCATCCCTCCCTTTTTGCACAGTCTTTCTTTCTCCCCTGTCTCTCATTGTCTGGCGCCTGTCGTGCAGGTTCCGTCAACCATATCTTTGTGACATTCTCTCTTCGTCTCTAGATATACTGTAAGAAGAAGCTGTCTTTATTCATTCATATCGTTCTCTCTTCTCTCTCCCTCCCCTGTCGTTGCCTTTTCCATTTGAATATACGCCACTGAACAATTTTGGTGTGTCTGAGAGTCTGTGTATAAGAGTGCGTACTTTTCATGCTGTGCTTTTGAGTGAGTGAGTGAATGACTGTTTGTATTGTACTGTACATAACTCTCTCTCCTTCCCTCTCCTCCCATCTCCTAGGTAACATTAAGAACACAGAGCCATTGGATTCGAAGCGCCAGCGTGTCCACACCTTCTGGGTGACCGCGTTTGACTGTGGCAAGAACCGCGCTCAGGCCGACGCCCAGGTCGTCGTCACGGTCAAACCGTCCTGCAAACCCGGCTGGATCGGTAATCAATAACACTAAACGCTTCACCCCCTCATTATTCATGACTTCCTCATCTGCCTCCTCAGTGGTAGTGTGGAATGGACCTATTCCCTATATAGTGCACTACTTTTGGACAGAGCCGTTTGGCCCGTGGTCAAAAGTAATGCACTACAGTATATAGAGAATAGGGTGTAATTTGGGACGCAGGATGTATCTTTGTGGGAACTACATTAGTGTCTGAAATTATACTGTAGCATATAGAATGGACGTTGTTGGGTTGTGTTTTGCAGACTTCAATTGAGAAAATGGTGATAACGAAAGATATCTTAATTGGTGTGAATGGTCGAGGGACACAACTTACCTTTGCCTTTAGAGCATAATTATCATAACATGAATGACTTAACACAGCATTTTTGTACAGTGCTTTTGGAAAGAATTCAGACCTCTTAACTTTTTCCACATTTTGTTATGTTACACCCTTATTCTAAAATGGATTAAATCGATTTTTCCCCTCATCAATCTACACACAATACCCCATAATGACATAGCAAAAACAGGTAAAAAAAAAAAATTATAAACTGAAATATCACATTTACATTTAAGTGTTCAGACCCTTTACTCAGTACTTTATTGAAGCACCTTTGGAAGCGATTACAGCCTGGAGTCTTCTTAGCAGTGGCGATTTTAGCATGTAAATCTTGGTGTGGCAAACTCCCCCAAAATTGTTTAAATGAAGGGGGCGGGGCATACACTACCATTCAAAAGTTTGGTGCCACTTAGAAATGTTTTTGAAAGAAAAGCAAATTTTCTGTCCATTTAAAATAACATCAAATTGATCAGAAATACAGTGTAGACATTGTTAATGTTGTAAATGACTATTGTAGCTGGATCGGATGATTTTTTWATGGAATATCTACATAGGCGTACAGAGGCCCATTATCAGCAACCATCACTCCTGTGTTCAAATGGCACGTTGTGTTAGCTAATCCAAGTTTATCATTTTAAAAAGCTAATTGATCATTAGAAAACCCTTTTGCAATTATGTTAGCACAGCTGAAAACTGTTCTGATTTAAAGAAGCAATAAAACTGGCCTTTAGACTAGTTGAGTATCTGGAGCATCAGCATTTGCGGGTTCGATTACAGGCTCCAAATGGCCAGAAAGACCTTTCTTCTGAAACTCATCAGTCTATTCTTGTTCTGAGAAATGAAGTCTATTCCATGCAAGAAATTTCCAAGGAACTGAAGATCTCGTACAACACTGTGTACTACTCCCTTCACAGAACAGCGCAAACTGTCTCTAACCAGAATAGAAAGAGGAGTGGGAGGCCCTGGTGCACAACTGAGCAAGAGGACAAGTACATTAGAGTGTCTAGTTTGAGAAACAGACGCCTCTCAAGTCCTCAACTGGCAGCTTCATTAAATAGTACCCGCAAAACACCAGTCTCAACATCAACATTGAAGAGGTGACTCCAGGATGCTGGCCTTCTGTGCTCACTTGAACAGGAAGGTGGCGCAGCAGTCCTTCTGGTTGGCAAAGTTTGTCATCAAACTTTGTCATCAAAGTCTGGCATTCTCTGGATTTATGGTGCTTTCCAGACAACTGGAAACTCTGGGGAAAAAAGGTTGAATCATGACGTTAGTGATTTACAGGTCTGAGCTCTAGAAAGAGGCCCGAATTCCCGACTTGCAAATTCTGAGTTGGATGACCGTTCAAAATGTATTTTCCCAGTCGGAGCTCATTTTTTTCAAGAGATCCCAGTTGTCTTGAACTCACTGAAGATTTCAGAGTTTTCAGATGTTTTGAATGCGTCAGAGGTCATGCAGGATTGACAGCATGGCCAATGTATTCAACCTTTTCTGGCCCATGGTGTTGCATGTGAATGTTTATCATTTTAAGCTTGGAAAAGAGACCGTTAAACCCAGACTTGGACCACACACCCTTTACACTGAATAGCAGGCTAATGATTGCTTTGCAACGCTTGCAGTTAGCCACTGATTCCTTCCAAACCACTCATTGTTGAATTTTCAATTTCCAAGTTATGTTTACTTCCAATGACAGATGAGCACCGATACGTTTTATCTATAACTTCTCTTCATATGACAAGGATTGAAAATAATTTGCCAGTAGATTGTCGACTTGATTCAGGACGATGACTGCTTGTCTAGCTTGCTAGCTAAGATTTGGAAGTATGATGTTGACATGATCAGTCCAATCAAAGCAACGGTAGATATAATGTGATTTGACATTTGTGGCCAATGACCTTGTGCCTTCTTGGATGGGCACTTCTAATATACATCTATAAGCACCACCCAAAGGGCTTGAATGTTCAAGCTCTCCCATAGATTTTGTGGTGACGTAGTGTCCCCATGAGTGACGGAACACTGAGCCAATCACGGCGCAACTAGAAAGCATTACCAACCCCTACCATCTGTACTTTCCGCTGGCTGCACCTCCACCACAGAAAGCACTGAGCTAGTCTGAAACACCTGCATTTTGGCGCTGCCTTACTCAAGAAAGCAAAAAAGAGACAATGTTTGTATGTGGCTTTATAAAAACATATTTTTTTGCAAACTGATATGTGACATGTATTAATGCCAAAATAACATGCAAAACAGGCAACAAAGCTGCCCTGAATGACGGGTGGCCACTGCTTCTTGGGTATGATGCCACAAKCTTGGCACACCTTTTATTTGGGGAGTTTCTCCCATTCTTCTCTGCAGATCCTCTCAATCTCTGTCAGGTTGGATGGGAAGCGTTGCTGCACAACTATTTTCAGGTCTCTCCAGAGTTGTTCTATTGGGTTCAAGTCCGGACTCTGGTTGGGACCCTCAAGGACATCCAGAGACCCGAAGGCACTCCTGCGTTGTCTTAGCTGTGTGCTTTGACAAGTTTTCATCAAGGATCTTTCTGTACTTTGCTCCGTTCATCTTTCCCTCGATACTGACTAGTCTCCCAGTCCCTGTCGCTGAAAAACATCCCCACAGCATGATGCTGTCACCACCATGCTTCCCCGCAGGGATGGTGCCAGGTTTCCTCCAGACTGAGGATGTTGGTTTCATCAGACCAGACTATGTTGTTTATCATGGTCTTAGAGTCCTTTAGGTGGTTTTTGGAAAACTCCAAGCACGCTGTCATGTGCCTTTTACCGAGGATTGGCTTCTGTCTGGACACTCTACCAGAAATGCCTGTTTGGTGGAGTGCTGCAGAGATGGTTGTCCTTCAAGAAGGACTCTGGAGCTCTGTCAGAGTGACCATCGGGTTCTTGGTAACTTCCCTGACCAAGGCCCTTCTCCCCTGATTAATCAGTATGGCCGGGCAGCCAGTTCTAGGAAGAGTATTGGTGGTTCCAAACTTCCGTTTAAGAATGATGCCACTGTGTTCTTGGGGACCTTCAATGCTGCAGAAATGTTTTGGTACACTTCCGCAGATCTGTGCCTCGACACAATCCTGTCTCGGAGTTCTACGAACAATTCCTTCGACCTCATTGCTTGGTTTTTGCTCTGAAATGCACTGTCAACTGTGGGACCTTACACAGACAGGTGTGTGCCTTTCCAAATCATGTTCAATCAATTGAATTAACCACAGGTGGACTCCAATCAAGTTGTCGAAACATCTCAAGAATGATCCCGGGAAACAGGATGCACCTGAGCTCAGTTTCAAGTCTCATAGCAAATGGTCTGAATACTTACATAAAGGTATTTCTGTTTTTATTTTTATATATTTTTGAATAAATAAAATAGAAACTGTTTTCGCTTTGTCATTATGGGGTATTGTGTGTAGATTGAGGAAAATTATAATGGAATACGTTTTTTAATAAGGCTGAAACGTAACAAAATGTGGAAAAGGTCAAGGGGTCTGAATACTTTCCGAATGCACTGTATTTTGATGGTTTATTTTCTTTGTTGGTTTTCAGGTTGGTCGAAGCGGGTGGAGTATACCCCCGGTTCAGGCAGCATTCCCCTGTTCCCCAGTTTGCACCTGGAGACCTGCGAAGAGACTGTGTGGAACATCCAGGCCACCGTAGAGCTGCAGACTGGCCATATTGGGAAGGGCTGTGACAGGGACAGCTACTCAGACCGATCAGTGCGCAGACTCTGTGGTGAGTGCTGCTTGAGTCTGGGCTATTCATGATGGATTCAATGTTTGGGATAATAATTTGTGACTATCTGAAGATTGGAATGGACCATGCTCAAGCCACATAGGTTTTAGCCCTATTTGCCACATAAGCATAAAAATACCTTGTATTTGTGGTGTGTGCATAAATTAAATGAAGTCATGCATTTCGGGAGAGTATAGGCCCTAATATTCATAGAGCTCACAATATCATCTTTTATTTTTTTATTTTACCTATATTTATACAGGTTTTTCTCATTGAGATAACATCTATTTTCCCAAGAGAGACCTGATCCAATAGCAGCAGGGGGAACAACGTTTCAGCCAAAACAGCTTACTTACACTAACACAACATTAAACAAAACTATAAACACACATACAGTACAACAATTACATTTTACGTTAAAAACACGAAAGTCTTAACTAAAAACAGCTGTCCTAAAGACAATTACACWCTTCTATGATATATACATCGATCAAGTGTTTAAACTCCACCAACGAAACTAGATCATCAAATTTTTWWATGTTTAGGAGGGAATTCCAGGACCACGGAGCTAAGTAACTAAAACTATTTCTACCATGACCTGTTCTAATTTTTGGTATTGTTAGAAGCAAATGAGAATGAGACCRTAATTGATATTTAGTTACCGACCTGACTAAAAAGAAGAGATAAAATGGCATTTTACCCAATATGGCCTTATAAATCAGTGTATACCAGTGTTTAAGCCTACACATGGTCAATGACGACCAGCCAACAGCTCTGTAGAGATCGCAATGATGTATTAGACGTTTTTGATTTGAAATTAACCTGAGGGCTGCATGATACACTGAATCAAGTTCTCTCAGGGTAGTGGTTGAGGCCTGCATATACACAGTTGAAGTCGGAAGTTTACATACACCTTAGCCAAATACATCTAAACTSAGTTTTTCACAATTCCTGACATTTAATCCTAGTAAAAATGCCCTGTCTTAGGTAAGTTAGGATCACCACTTTATTTTAAGAATGTGAAATGTTAGAATAATAGTAGAGAGAATTATTTMTTTCAGCTTTTATTTCTTTCATCACATTCCCAGGGGGTCAGAAGTTAACACTCAATTAGTATTTTGTAGCATTGCCTTTAAATTGTTTAACTTGGGTCAAATGTTTTGGGTAGTCTTCCACAAGCGTCCCACAATAAGTTGGGTGAATTTTGGCCCATTCCTCCTGACAGAGCTGGTGTAACTGAGTCAGGTTTGTGGGCCTCCTTGCTCGCACATGCTTTTTCAGCTCTGCCCACAAATTTTCTATAGGTGTGAGGTCAGGGCTTGGTGATGGCCACTCCAATACCTTGACTTTGTTGTCCTTAAGCCATTTTGCCACCACTTTGGAAGTATGCGTGGGGTCATTGTCCATTTGGAAGACCCATTTGCGACCAAGCTTTAACTTCCTGAATGATGTTTTGAGATTTTGCTTCAATATGTCCACATAGTTTTCCTTCCTCATGATGCCATCCATTTTGTGAAGTGCACCAGTCCCTCCTGCAGCAAAGCACCCCCACAACATGATGCTGCCACCCCCGTGCTTCACGGTTGGGATGGTGTTCTTTGGCTTGCAAGCCTCCCCCTTTTTCCTCCAAACATAACGATGGTCATTATGGCCAAAACAGTCTATTTTGATTCATCAGACCAGAGGACATTTCTCCAAAAAGTACGATCTTTGTCCCCATGTGCAGTTCCAAAACGTAATCTGGCTTTTTTATGGCAGTTTTGGAGCAGTGGCTTCTTCCTTGCTGAGCGGCCTTTCAGGTTATGTCGATATAGGACTTGTTTTACTGTGGATATAGATACTTTTGTACCAGTTTCCTCCAGCATCTTCACAAGGTCCTTTGCTGTTGTTCTGGGATTGATTTGCACTTTTCGCACCAAAGTACGTTCATTGCTCTAAGGAGACAGGTGTTTGGAAATTGCTCCCAAGGATGAACCAGACTTGTGGAGGTCAACAATTTTTTTTCTGAGGTCTTGGCTGATTTCTTTTGATTTTCCCAATGGGGTACTGAGTTTGAAGGTAGGCCTTGAAATACATCCACAGGTACACTTCCAATTGACTCAAATGATGTCAATTAGCCTATCAGAAGCTTCTAAAGCCATGACATAATTTTCTGAAATTTTCCAAGCTGTGTAAAGGCACTGTCAACTTAGTTTATGTAAAGTTTTGACCCACTGGAATTGTGATACAGTGAAATAATCTGTCTGTAAACAATTGTTGGAAAATTTACTKGTGTCATGCACAAATTAGATGTACTGACAAACTTGCCAAAACTATAGTTTGTTAACAAGAAATTTGTGGAGGGGTTCTAAAACAAGTTTTAATGACTCCAACCTAAGTCTATGTAAACTTCTGACTTCAACTGTATAACATCACTAAAATCTAAAACCGCCAGTAATGTACATCGTACCCGCTCCTTCCTGCCCACCAAAGAAAAACAAGCCTTACGCCGGTATAAAAACCTTATCAAGTTCTTTACATGTACTGTGTAGCTCAGTTTATCATCAACCCACACACCCAAATATGTGTACACTTTAGCTTGCTCTACAGTATGTCCAGCCAATGTAGAAATKACATGATTAGTAACATGCCTGGCATTTAAAAATACCATGCATTTTGTTTTACCCAAATTTAGAACCAGCTTTAAATCATACAGATTCTATTGTATGATGTTAAATGCTCTTTGGGCATTTTCAAAAGCTAAAGATAAACTACTACCACTTGAATAAAGAACAGTATCATCTGCATAAAAATGAACATCTGCTGTTTCAGTAAGATCCCCAATGTTGTTGATATACAAAATGAACAACAGTGGGCCCAAAATAGAACCTTGCGGAACACCTGAGCACACCTCTATGGACTCAGATTTACAACCATCCACCATTACACATTGTGTACGATTTGATAGGTAATTTATAAACCAATCTAGAGCATGACCAGTAATTCCACAACATTTTAACCTTTGCACTAACACAGCATGGTCCACAGTGTCAAAAGCCTTCGACAAATCAATAAAGACAGACACACAATGTTTCTTCTTATCAAGAACACAGTGGATGTCATTTAAAACCTTCAATGTTGCTGAAACAGTGATGTGGCCAGACCTAAAACCTGATTGCATTCCATTTATGATRTTGTTTTCTTGGAAGTAGGCCTTTAGCTGCCTACTAAATAAGGACTCCAGTACCTTTGGCGGTACAGACAATTTTGATAYGGGTCAATAGTTGTCAAGTAGCTAAGGATCTCCACCTTTCAGGAGAGGCTTTTGTACAAAAGCAGATTTCCATAACTTGGGGATTTCCTTAACATCAAGCGTGAGGTTAAAAATACAAGTTAAGGGGGAGCAATGATGTCTGCAGCTATGTGTAGGAAGTGGGGGTCTAGTTCATCAGGGCCAGGGGATTTTTTCCCCATCAATTTCTTTCAGGGCTTTACACACCTCTGAAACAGAGAAGGATGAAAAGGAGAACCTGATGAAAGAGTATACAGGGGTGTCAGGTACATTTTTAGGGAGCTCAATTATACCTTTGACCTTTTCAAATAAACTGCCTGCATCTAAAAACAAAATGCTGATTCAAGGCTTTCAGAATGGAGGTTCTCTCAGTTACAATCTGTGT
>NC_036845.1:16917533-16923845 GCF_002910315.2 Salvelinus sp. IW2-2015
GATTATTTAAAATATGTGAAGTAGATTTCAGGTAGTGGTCTGCTTTCAATTTACGGATCATAGCCACACCCATATTTCGAAGACGTTTAAAAGCCATCCAATCGCCATCCAATCATCTGCCAAACCAGTCCCTCTCGCTTTAGCCTAGCATTTCGTTCCCTTATGATTTTTGTAAGTTCCTTAGCAAACCAAGGGTTCTCTCTGCCCTTAATCCTGAATTTTTTTAAAGGGGCATGCCTATTGCATACATCCTGGAATGCGTTGTGGAAGTAAGACAAGGCTAGTTCAACATCAGGGATTTATTCCATTCAATGCTACATCATGTAAAAAACCTTGAATATCAAACCACTTCCAGTTTCTTTTTGTAATGACACGTGGAGATTTTTTAGGAATTTTACCATCTCTCACACAGGCAATAGCACAGTGATCACTTATGTCATTTGCAAAAATACCAGAAGCATTAAAACGATGAGTATTGGTTACGATCAAATTTCAGAGGACCTAGTTACACTGTTGATAATCTGAGTGAGATTATAGGTATTGCATAGAATTTTGAGATGATTAGAGCTAGATGTTAACCAGTCCTGATTCAGRTCACCCATCAGGACAAACTCAGAATTGACAGTCTGTGATAACAATTCGAAAATACAATCCAGAGAGCCAAGTTTACATTTAATGAGTCCAAAAGTCAGCTCGTTAAGGCATTAACGTGTTTATAGTAAGTAAGTAGAGTGATGCAGCAACATTGGAGTGAGTCAAAAGGGGGTTTGAACTCCCAACCTGAAACAAGCACATTAACCACAGACAGTCCCAAAAGAGTTAATGCTGCTAAGGCCTTTACCAAATCAAATCAAATCTTATTTTTATTAGTCACATACACATGGTTAGCAGATGTTAATGCGAGTGTAGCGAAATGCTTGTGCTTCTAGTTCCGACAATGCAGTAATAACCAACAAGTAATCTAACCTAACAATTCCACAACTACTACCTTATACACACACAGAAGTGTAAAGGGATAAAGAATATGTACATAAAGATATATGAATGAGTGGTGGTACAGAACGGCATGGCAAGATGCAGTAGATGGTATAGAGTACGGTATATACAAGTCTAGGGTTGTACAGTATGTCATTCATGATTTCACTCCTGTCTCTTGTCTCACCAGGTGCTGTGAGAGGTGAAGTGGACTTACTCCCGCCCCCGTCCCCAGCAGCCAATTGGACCTCAGCCTTGCCCACCCTCCCTTCTTCTGATTCGTCCCTGGTGTTCTCCTTCAATGGCTCCACCCATGTKGCTGTGGTACCCGACTCCGTTGCCGCGGCCGTATCCGGAGACCATTTCACMCTCCAGCTGTGGATGCGAAGGGGTGGGATCAACACCCAGCCTCCGACTAATCAGGCCAGAGGAACCCGCAGGGAGGAGGAGACTATCGTCTGCAGTACCGTCAAGAATGGTCAGTCAAATGGTCAGTCACAACTGTCAGTTAAAGTAAAAATACTTGAAAGCACTACTTAAGTAGTTTTTTTGGGTATCTGTACATTACTATTTATATTTTTGACTACTTTTACTTCACTACATTCCTAAAGAAAATAATGTATTTTGACTCCATACATTCTTTCTGACACCCAAAAGTATTCATTACATTTTTAATGCTTAGCAGGACAGGAAAATGGCCCAATTCACTCACTTATCAAGAGAACATCCCTACTGCCGCTGATCTAGCGGACTCACTAAACACATGCTTCGTTTGCAAATTATGTCTGAGTGTTGGAGTGTGCCCCTGGCTATCCGTAAAAGAACAAAAACACAAAAATGGTGTATAATTTATATAAGCAATTTGATTTATACTTTTTATACTGTTTGATACTGGAAGTGAATAGTAGAGTGGGGAGAACAAGTATTTGCTAGCACTGGCCGATTTGCAGATTTTCCTACTTAAAGAAGCATGTACGAGGTCTGTAATTTTTATCCAACTAGGTACACTTCAACTGTGAGAGACGGGAATCTTGAAAACAAAGATTCCGAAAATCCTACATTGTAGTGATTGTTTAAGTCATTAAATTCAGACATTTTTATTGGCATTACACTAAGTTAGTTTGATAGGCATCAACAAAAGCAGAACTAATATTTGGTACAGATATGCCATTGTGTAGTTTGCAATTATACTAGAGATCATGAACGTTCCTGTAGTTCTTGACCAGCTGTTTGACCCAAGCTGCAGCAGGAGATTTTGGCCCACTCCTCATACTAGACTATTCTCGCAATATCCTTCAGGTTTTTCTGGGCTGTCGCTGGGCAGTAGCGGACTTTCAGCTGCCCTCCTAAGATTTTCTATGGCGTTCAGGTCTGGAGATGGCTAGGCTCACTCGCAGGACCTTGAGAAAACTTCTTACGGACACAGCCACTCCTTAGTTGCCCGCTGGCTGTGGTGTTTGGGTCGTTGTGCATGCTGGAAGACCCCCAGCGACCCATCAGTCATGCTCTTACTGAGGGAAGGAGGTTTGTTGGCTCTAAGATTCGCCTTTATGTCACTGGCCTTCACTGCATGCATCCCCTCAATACGTGTCAAGCGTCGTCACTGTCCGTTTGTTGCGAAAGCATCCCCAAGAGACTGATGTTTCCACCTCCATGCTTCACGGTTGGGGATGGTGTTCTTGGGGTTGGTATTCATCGCTCTTCTTCCTCCTCAACCGGCGAGTGGAGTTTAGTGACAAAAAGCTCGTATTTTTGAATCATCAGACGCACATGACTCTTCTCCCATTCCTCACTTCGGATAATGACAGATGGTCTTGGCAACACTTCAGCGGGCCTGACCTGCGCTCCTGCTTGAGCAGGGGAACTTTGTGTGCGGCTGCAGATTTTAATCCATGACGGGTAGTGTGTGTACTCGTAATGTGTGTATTCTATTGGAGACTGTGGTGTCCGCAGCTCTCTTCAGGTCATTTGCACCAGGTCTATCCAGATGTGAGATTATTGGCTGATTCGCCTCACCGTTCCTCAATGATGCATTGAGTGCCGCGCACGAGGTGGAGATCTTGCATGGAGAGCCCCAGACCGAGGTGATTGACCAATCATGCGTTTGAACTTCTTCTTACTTTTCTTCTATTTTCTAATAATTGGCGCCACAGTTGTTGCTTCTCACCAGCTGCTTGCCTATTGTCCTTTAGACATATTGCCCAGCCTTGGTGCAGGTCAACAATTTTATCGCTGAGTCCTTACACAGCTCTCTGGTCTTGGCCATTGTGGAGAGGTTGGAGTCTGTTTGATTGAGTGTGTGGACAGGTGTCTTTTATACAGGTAGCGAGTTTCAAACAGGTTGCAGTTTAATTATCAGGTAATGAGTTGGATAGGAACAGGAGGGCTTCTTAAAAGAAAACCTAACAGGTCTGTGGAGTAGGGCCGGAATTCTTACTGGCTTGGTAAGGGTGGATCAAATACTTTATCGTCATGCAATAGAAATGGCAAATGAAGTTCTTAAAAATCATACAATGTGACTTTTCTGGATTTTTGTTTTTAAGATTCGTCTCTCACAAGTTGAATGTGTAAGCTATGATAAACAACTTACAAGACCCTCCTCCATGCTTTTGTAAAGTAGGAAAGGCACTGCGATTTTTGCAAGGTTATTGCAAAATATCTTGTTTCCCGCACTGTTTTGTCAATTATATTTACTTTTTGAATACTTAAGTATAAATTAAAAAGCAAATACTTTAAGACTTTACTCGAAGTAGTATTTTAACACCTGACGTTCACTTTTACTGTCAGTCATTTTTCTTATTAATGTATCTTTACTTTAAAGACTCAAGTAATGACAATTGGGAACTTTTCCACCGCTATGTAGCGCTATTCAATGTTTGGAACACCTACTCCATTCCCAGGGTTTGTGTCTTTATTTTTAAGCTATTTTCTACATTGTAGAATAGTAGTGAAGACATCAAAACTATGAAATAGAGCACATATGGAATCATTAGTAGCCCGCAGAAATTGTTTAAACAAATCAAACATCATATTTGAGATTCTTCAAAGTAGCTACCCTTTGCAGTTTGGATGACAGCTTTTGGTACACTCTTGGCATTCTCTCACCAGCTTCATGAGGAATGCGTTTTTCCAACAGTCCTGTAAGGAGTGTTCCCACCAATGCTGAGCGTTTGTTGGCTGCTTTGTCGCTTCATTCTGCGGTCGCCACTCACCCAAGCATCTCAATTGGGTTCGAGGGTTGGGTGATTGTGGAGGCCAGGTCATCTGGCTGACGCAAGCACTCCATGACTCTCCTTGGTCAAATAGCCTTTCACAGCCTGGAGGTGTGTTTGGGTCATTGTCCTGTTGAAAACAAATGAAGTAGTCCCCATAAGCCCAAACCAGTGGGATGGCGTATCGTGCAGAATGCTCGTGATAGCCATGCTGGTTGAAGCGTGCCTGTGAATTCTATAATACATTCCCCGAGCCGTCGTCACCAGCATAAGCACGCATCACAACGCTGCCTCTCCATGCTTCACGGTGGGAACCACACATGCAGAGATCATTCGTTCACCTACTCTGCGTCTCACAAAGACACGGCGGTTGGAACCAAAAATCTCAAATTTGGACTCATMAGACCAAAGGACAGATTTCCACCGGTCTAATGTCCATTGCTCGTGTTTCTTGGCCCAAGCAAGTCTCTTCTTCTTATTGGTGTCCTTTAGTAGTGGTTTCTTTGCAGCAATTCGACCATGAAAGCCTGATTCACGCAGTCTCCTATGGGATGTGTCTGTTGCTTGAACTCTGAAGTATTTTTTGGGCTGCAGTTTCTGAGGCTGGTAACTCTAATGAACTTATCCTCTGCCGCAGAGGTAACTCTGGGTTTTCCTTTCCTGTGGCGGTCCTCATGAGAGACAGTTTAATCATAGCGCTTGATGTTTTTTTGCGACTGAACTTGAAGAAACTTGAAAAGTACTTGAAATTTTCTGAAGTGACTGACCTTAATTTCTTAAAGTAATAATGGCCTGTCGTTTCTCTTTCCTTATTTGAGCTGTTCTTGCCATAATATGGACTAGGTCTTTTACCAAATAGGGCGATCTTCTGTATACCACCCCTACCTTGTCACAACACAACTGATTGGCTCAAACGCATTAAGAAGGAAATTAACTTTTAACAAGCCACACCTGTTAATTGAAATGCATTCCAGGTGACTACCTCATGAAGCTGGTTGAGAGAATGCAAAGCTGTCATCAAGGCAAAGGGTGGCTTCTTTGAATAATCACTTTTTTGGTTACTACATGATTCCATATGTGTTATTTCATAGTTTTGATGTCTTTACTATTATTCTACAATGTAGAAAATAGTCAAAATAAAGAGAAACCCTGGAATGAGTAGGTGTGTCCAAACTTAACTGGTACTGTATATATATATATATATATTTATTTTTCTTCAGATTTTTCCAAGGGTGCTATAGCATCCTCACTAACCCTACTTCCCCCGGCTATGTATACTGTATCTAAATGGCTCTGCTTCAGTCTAATTCTATGAAGTCTATGGCGAGGAAATATGAAAATCCTTTTGTTGTGAGATGCACTGCTTGTGTCTCATATTCCTTCTGCAAGTTTGGTCTCAAATGCTGTTTTCTGTCTACTGACTGTCAGTCTCCTCTCTATGTTCCTCAGACGACTCCTTCTCCCACTACTCTCTCTCCGTTCACGGTTGCCGTCTTTCTCTTTTCTACTGGCCCGACGTCTCCGCTGCGCGGCCCGTGAAATTCCTCTGGAAACTGGAGCAGGTACTATGGGAATGCTGCTGGATGAGGGTGGAACAGTTGCAAGTTGGAGCGCTATGAGTGAAAGAGCCATTCAAAAAGGCCAATGCTCACTTAATGCCAGTTGCAATTGTATTGATTTATTTTTAAGACGACTGCATTAAGTAGGGTTACAACCCAGGGCACCTGATCGCAAGGCAGACTCGCTAGCTACAAGGGAAAGGGAAGACCTAGTCAGTTGCGCAACTGAATGGATTCAACCGAAATGTGTCTTCCGCGTTTAACCCTACACCTCTGAATCAGAGCGGTGCGGGGCGCTACCTTAATCGACACCATCGGTACCCGGGGAGCAGTTGTTGTGGGGGTTAAGTGTCTTGCTTAAGGGCAGAACAGCARATTTTTCCACCTTGCTGGCTTGGGGATTCAAACAAGCAACCTTTTGGTTATTGTCGCAATGCTCTAACCGCTAGGCTAGGATATTTTCCTTGGGAGTTTGTAGATATGGACAAGAAGCAAGGGATTGGGAAAGATAGGATTTGGATGAGAGGCAGGGGCAGGGGCAGAGGGGATAAGGGGATGCTGGGGTT
>NC_036845.1:16924221-17053402 GCF_002910315.2 Salvelinus sp. IW2-2015
TAAGTTCATGTAGCACCGAGTAGATTTTTCTTTGTTCTCCTGTTGTCTGCTGTACACAATCCAAGTGTTCAGCTGTTTCTTGACCTCTGACCTATCGTGTCTCCATGTCCTTCTTTCCTCTCTAGGTGTGTGACAGCGAGTGGCATCACCTSTCCCTCAGTGTCCAGTTCCCCTCTGTGACACTGTAYGTGGATGGAGTCACCTTCGACCCCGCCCTCATCCACGACAACGGAGCCATACCCAACCCTGCCCCACGACAGCGACTGGTCATTGGCGCCTGCTGGGGTAACGATTGGTTAAACCAAAGACAGGCTGAAACTGCTTCTCCAATAGAAATCCCCAATCACACTTGTAGGCGATGTCATGGCGACGTTGGCTAGCTAAGCTCATGCGTAGAAATGCGTTATGGTGTCTAACAGTCGTCTGGCGCCGAACTGCGCAAATGAAAGGCACTCCTTCGATATGAAGTTGTTTTTCTCAAAAATTCTAAAGTTTCAGTTTGTCACTTTAACAAGGTTGGAGTAATAAGATGTTCATCTACTTAAGATATTGGCTCGAATCTAGGTTGTCTTTAGATTTCGAGAAAATGAACAACTAAGGAATAYTTTTTTTACTTCTCTCATTGACTTCACAAACCCCGGCCTGGTCTGTTTCGCAAGAGTTACCGGAAGTGTCGCGGTGTTACACCTCTGGGTTTAGAAACTCTGTGGTTAAACCTTACACTACATAGAATGGTTCAACTTTACTGCATAGAACACCTGTCAGCAAATGAAGGATGCCAAAGTGGGTCACACTTTACATTGCAGAGGTCCTGTACTAGTGTAATTACCAGTTGGATAACTAATAACCTATTTTTCTATAACAAGCTAGTTAACAAGAATAAATTAGAAATGTCACTTTTAATTACATAAAAATATAGATACCCTGGAATGGTGGCTATGTAAAGTGTTGCTAATGAGTGGTAGTTGATGAGAACATGGCTTGGAAAAGATCACATTAATATACCACAATAGACAATGGAATATATTGCTTTGGCAATACATTTCTTGAATAGGTTACAAGATTACAAAAGAGCAACGCCTGCCCCAAAAATAGATCTTGGAGTTGTCACAGTTCACGTTCTTCTGCTAATGAAACAGTTCATAGAACCAAATGTTCCAATACACCAATGAAAGCAACGCACAAAACACACACACACGTGTACACACACACACACATACAGTGCCTTATTCAGGCCCCTTGGATTTCTTCAAATTTTATTGTGCTACAAAGTGGAATTCAAATGTTTGTAATTATCAAGCTTTCAAAAGCCTCAAAAGTCTACACAAAATATTGTAATGTTAAATTGGAAGAAAAATTCAAATATTTTAAATATATAGTTGTTGCTTAAGTATTCAGCTCCTTGAGTTCCTAATGTTTGGTATAATCAGTGTATAAACCATAGCATAATTATTAACTTGACCATGCTTAAAGAGTTATCAATGTTTGATACAATCAGCTGCATTCTTTGAGCTTTTTGAAATCGCTCCTGGTTTTTGTAGTTGAAATTGTGTTTGAAAGTCAGATACTTGGCTGAGGACCATAGATTGTTACGTTAGAAGTCGGAACTTCTACATACTTAGGTTGGAGTCATTAAAGTCATTTTCAACCGACTCACAAATTTCTTGTTATACAAACTATAGTTTTGCAAGTCGGTTAGGACATCTACTTTGGTGCATGAACAAGTAAGTTTTCCCCAATTGTTTACAGACATAGATTATTTTCACTTATTATTCACTGTATCACAATTCCAGTGGGTCAGAAGTTTACATACATAGTTGACTGTGCTTTAAACAGCTTGAAAATTCAGAAAATGTCGTATAGCTTTAGAGCTTCTATAGGCTAATTGACATCATTTGAGTCATTGGAGGTGGTACTGTGGATGTTTTCAAGGCCTCCTTCAAACCTCAGTGCTCTTTGCTTTGACATCATGGAGAAATCAAAGAAATAACAAGGCCTCAGACAATTTGTAAGAATTAAAAAGCGGAGTTTAAATATATTTGGCTAAGGTGTATGTGAACTTCTGACTTCAACTGTATGTATGTATGTGGGACAGAGGAAGAGTTAGTCATTCAAGAATCATGTCGAACCCTAWTATTTCACAGTCCATGTAACGTATTATGTGATTTGTTAAGCCACATTGTACTCCTTAACTAATTAGGCTAAGGGGCTGAATACTTATGCAACAACTATATTTTAGTTAAATAAAAAAATATATATCTAAAAAAAATTAAATACATTTCTTCCACTTTCGCATTAGGTTATTTTGTGTAGATTGTAGACGAAAAATTACAATTCATTTTAATCTCACTTTGTAGCACAATTAAATGTGACAAAATCCAAGGGGTCTGAATACTTTTGCAAGGCATTGTACATACACATACACACATGTCATCTGACACAGAAAAGCATGGCATTTCCCTCCTCATTCACCTAATTATATTTGTGTGAGATGCTCTGACTGCCTCTCCATACTCTATTAATATCACTGACTTATCAATTATTTAGGCTAACAGAACAACAGGCAGGCCAGACGGTTAGCCTGCCAGTTACACCAGTGCTAATAGCTAAAATGGGACACATTGTCTGCCAATTAGCACTGGAAATAGTCACACACACATTCATGGCTACTGCCTGTGTGGCAGTCAGCTGCTGGGAGATAATGAGGGTATGACACACCTTTGTCAGATTTGCACGTTTATTTTCTATCTTCCTTCTTATTCTGTTTTTTCACTCTTCTCTCTCATTCTCTTTTTCCACTCCTCTCTTGCTTTTACTATCCTTTTATTTCTCCTCTCACACCTGTCTTTCTCACTTCTTTCTGTCATCCTCTACCCCTTCTCTGTCTTTAAAGGCCCAGTGCAGTCAAAATAATTTTTTTCTGTGCTTTATTTAAGTGATAATACCCGAGAAGACTGTGTTTGGAGGATATATTGGCACAGGTGTTATATATCCTCCAAACACCGGCTTCGGGGGCATTATCACTTTTATACAACGGGTTACCAACATATTMAAATAATGATTGACATATTTTTATTAAATATTCATACTATTTCATCCTTCCACAATATATAGTCCCGACAMAAATCTAGGATTGCTACCCAAGCCAGCTGGTCGTTCGTTCTATCGGTTCGGTTGCTAGAGACGCGACCCAGTCATTGTCTTTTTGTTCTGTATCTATGGACGTTTGTTCTAAACGTTCTTATCCCTTGCTTGCTAGCTAGCCAACTACGGCTMACTTACAGTCACGTCAAAAAGTGCAGCCAGAAYAACAGCAAAGTAGCCGCATTTGCATTTGTTTAAGCTTTTTTCTAGTGGCATTTATTTACATACATCCATAGAAATTAGCTAATGAGGCGCGATTTCACCTGGCACAGAAAATGTGCTCACTCGTCAGGACACTGTTGTTAGAGGAGCTCGCCAACAGACCAAGCTAACACGATCGACTTCAAACTGAAGCGCGAAGCCTGCCAAACTAGCTACACTTCACTTGTACTTTTTTTCAATTGACATTTCTTTGTTATACTATCATAAAAATTTGCATGCTGAATTCATGATTTTGACTGGCTGAGAAAAGCTGCCTGCCTGTATGTCCTCATCCAGCTCCCAACACGTTCATTACTAGGGACAGCTGGAGAACGAATTTGAATATTGAAACAATGTTGCAAATGTCGGAGAGACAGGTAGCAAGGTTTTACAAATCTCCGCTGTTGAAAACTAAATGTTATCTTAAAATAAATGTTGATCATGTCTAGATGCTTTTTAAGTGGAGATCAAGTTTATAATTGCTTGGCTGGGCTGATGGAACAGTGGATTGCGCAGTCAGATGGAAGAGTAATAGGCATTTTAAACATCAGATTTAGCCGTGTAAGTTTTGGAATAGACACCGGCTGGAAATGCGGTTTAAACCAATCAGCATTCAGGATGGACCCACCTGTTGTATAAATAATATTTTGCAACAGCTGATGAAACTAACATTGTAAAACGGTTTTTTTTTTTTTTATCTGTGTTTATTTCCTGATAGTTGCTGGTTGAAAATACAATCGTACACAGGACCTTTCTAATCAGAAGGTTTGCATGGGGTAAATTGGTTAATAGACCAATAATAAAGAGTTCCAAACTCTCTGCCAACAGCTGGTTTTCAGTTTTCCCCTCCCCATTAGACCACTCTGTCACGCCCTGACCTTAGAGATCCTTTTTATGTCTCTATTTTGGTTTGGTCAGGGTGTGAGTTGGGGTGGGTATTCTATGTTCTATTATTTGTATTTCTATGTTTTGGCCGGGTAGGGTTCTCAATCAGGGACAGCTGTCTATCGTTGTCTCTGATTGAGAACCATACTTAGGTAGTCCTTTTYCCCACCTGTCTTTGTGGGAAGTTAACTTTGTTTGTGGCACTTAGCCTTAAGCTTCACGGTTGTTTGATATTGTTTATTGTTTTTGTCTTCATCATAAATAATAAAAGATTATGTACGYTTACCACGCTGCACTTTTGTCCAGTTCTTTCAACGGCCGTGACACACTCCCAGACAGTCCTAGCAAAATTATTGTTTAAAAAAAAAAAAAATCCCCATTTTAATGGAAATCTATGTCTAATTGTTACCCATAAATTATTTTATATAAAAACAACTGCCTTTACCCTTCTCCCCACAGAGACAGAAGATAAACAGAAGGACATCCTTAACAACACCATCCCTGAGGGGAAAGACACAGGTGACTTAATTTGTTTTTACAAGTGTGTGTGTGTCCGTGCAAGCGCATATATGTGTGTGGGTGTTCATCTTTTTGTCTGTGTTGACTGTGTTCATTTTGTTTCTGGTTCTTAGGGAAGTATGTGGGTGGTTACCGTGGCCTGCTGTCAGGGGTGACGGTGCGTCCAGGGAGTGTGGAGCCCCACAGTGTGGTGGAGTGTCTGTACGCCTGCAGGGAGGGRCTGGACTTTGGGGACCTGGAGACCTTGGGCTCAGGCATGAAGGTAACCTCACCCTACTGTAGAGGAGTCCTATTGGTCACTGCCTCACTTGGCTAACGCTTAGAGTGGGCTTTGACGACCAGCATTTTTTCCCCCTTCATCTACAGGGTTTGATAGGTCAGGGCACCCAACGTTTTGTTAACCTCTGCTATATGTCGTACTCAGATTGTTGTGTACAAAAGGGTTAATTTCCCCCTGATGGATATGGAGTCTACTGCATCATATTTGGAGTCTAGTGCATAATATATATCTGTGCACATGCAACATACTGTCAATCAAAACTGAAGTCCCAAAATGGTGGTACCGATGAAATATATATATATATAAAGAGAATACATAGCCAGAATTAACTATGTGTGTGACTATGAGGGGTGTGCGACCTCGGAGCATGAACTCTTGAACTTTGACCTTTTTAGGTGCATGTGAACCCCAGTCAGTCTGTGCTGGTTCTGGAGGGTGATGACATTGAGAGCTTCAACAGGGCCGTGCAACAGGTCACCTACAGGAACTCTCTCCGCTTCGCCACCCCTGGAGTCAGGCCACTCAAACTGACCACCTCCCTCAGGTACACGCTTACATGTACACACACACACACCAACACACACAGAGAGGACTAAGTGATCTCGCTCTCCGAGGCCGACGTGAGTAAGGTCTTTAATCAGGTCAACACTCGTAAGGCCGCGGGGCTGGACAGTTCCACAGCGTGTTCTCAGTCCAGGCGCAGAACAAATKACAGGCATATTCACTGTCATTTTCAACCTCCTTGTCCCAGTCTCTAATCCCCACATGTTTTAAGCTGATCACCATCATTCCTGTTCCCAAGAAACTCTGAAGCTTCATGCCACAATGTCTACCACCCTGTAGCACTCACATCTGTCATCGTGAAGGGCTTTGAAAGGCTGGTTATGGCACACATGAACATCATCCCAGACACTCCAATTTGCATACCGCCCCAACAGATCCGATCTCATTTTCAATCCACACTGCTCTGACCCACCTAAGAGGAATGCCTATGTGGGAATGCTGCTCATTGACTACAGCTCAGCATTCAACACCATTTTCCCCTCCAAGCTCAAAACCAATCTTAGGACCCTGGGACTGAACGCCTCCTTCTGCAACTGGATCCTGGACTTCCTGACGGGCCCGACCCCAGGTGGTGAGGGTAGGCAACATCACCTCCGCCACACTGACCCTCAACACAGGGGCCCCTCAGGGGTGCGTGCTTAGTCCCCTCCTGTACTCCCTCTTCACCCACGACYGTKTGGCCATGCACAACTCAAACACCATTATCAAGTTTGCTAACAACATAACGGTGGTAGGCCTGAGCACCGACTACGATGAGAAAGCCTACAGGGAGGAGGTCAGTGGCCTAGCATTGTGGTGCCGGGACAACAACCTCTCCCTCAACGTCAGTAAGACCAAGGAGCTGATTGTGGACCCTTCCACATCGACAGGACTGCAGTGGAGCAGGTCGAGAGCTTCAAATTCCTGTGTGTCCAAGTCACTAAGGACTTAAAATGGTCCGTACACATTCGTGAAGAAGATGCGACAGTGCCTCTTCCCCCTCAGGTTATAAATAAAAGCTGAAATGAGTGCATGTGTGTGCATGTGAAACTTTTACTCTGCAAWTGTATCAGAGCACAAGGATATACTGTTATGTTGAATGATAGCATCCCTGTGCAAGGAGTGGAGCTTGATTTGCAGCTGATATGAGTCCCGGCTTTTGCTCAACTAGGTAATCTAGCCTTGGGTAAGAGGAAGCACGGTTGAAGCGTATAATCTTGAAACAGTATATTTTTTTATGACACAGTGTATCGCACATTGTATTAAGTTCATGGATGACCAGAAAAATGTGTTCTATTTTTGGGTTAATGCACCGCATAGGCCTACACGGGCCTTTTTTATCCACTTTGTTGATTTAAATATTTATGTACTTTGAAGTGCATGTTGGTCCTACCTATCTATGTACTTTAGTATCTGACCCATCGCAGGAAGTGATGCAACAACAGGAAGTCCTCATTATCTAACCCTGTAGAGTTTATTTTTTTAAATGGCTGCGCTTATTGTTATGTTTTTAGATTAGTCGGATTTAAGGTACAACAGTGATATGTTTTTACGCTTGTTTTGAGATCTGTTTCTTTGTTTGTGTTTTTAAGATTAGTCTGATTCCAGGTCAGGAGGTTATTTGCTTTTCCAGTGTGTTCTTCAGTCTGATTTATCAGTTAGTAGTTGGAGGGCATGTTTTTTAATAGTTTTTAAAGATAAGACTAATTTCAGGTCAGCAGTTCTTCCAGATGGCTGAACAGCAGGCCCTTGTGGAGAGTCAGATATAGCAGCTGCTCACTGAAAGAGAGAGAGAGACAGTATTACGAGAGATAGATAGTTCCAACACTCACACACTAAACAACTCAGAGCACCACTTGAATCATAAATCAAGTGCCGAATCGCCAAATAATAACACAATTTCAAAGTGCTTCTGAAAAGTGGCACAATTAGTATCAGACAATACAAACAATATCATTATAGTCAAGGGTTTTTCAATCCTGGAAATCCACAGGGTGTGCAGGCTTTTGTCCTAGACCAACATTAACACACCTGATTTGCCTAATCATCAAGTCCTAAAACTGTTTACTTATAGGGAAATAACTGGTGCCCTATTTGACCCCCCCCATTCTCTCTCTTTCTCTCTCCTCTCTTCCCTCTAGGTGTTTCAATGAGGAGAGTTGTCTTACGCTCAGGCAGTTGGAGGGCTACCTGGTGGTCCTTCAGCCTGACGCCCCTCAGATCTCCCTGTCTGGGGTCGGCCCCCATCTGGCCCGCCCCGCGCCTGAATTCGAGGGCCCCCGTGGTGTACCCCTCTTCCCAGAGCTGAGGATTGTGTGCTCCCTGTCTCATGCTGTTAACACAGCCGCTCAGGGCATGGAAGGAGGAGGTGAGCCAGAAAAAGAGCCCTTCCACGAATACGACAATGCGGGGGTAGAGACTAGTGCATTCCAATCACATCAATCTAATAATTTTGAGAGCATTTTGCCAGCATTTTATGTAGGAAGGAAACCTACTGTACACGGATTGATGCTTCTAAAAATAATTATGTGAGCACGACTGATTACATATGGACCATTGTCTGGTCTTTGTGATCAATGCGTCGGAACACATTAAATCATCAATCAAACTGTGCATATTTTACTTAGATTCCACCCCTGATCTCAGCCTGTTTTTAATAGTCATTCAGGGCTGAGGCCTGGATCGCAAACTTATAAATCACTTATTTTTCTTACACCTGCCTCCATTTCCACTTACTAGCAGTGCTACTTAATTATATGTCTGCGGACAAAGAATGTGAAGTAAGATCTGTCTTTCTTCTAAATCAGATTTTGAATTGGGGTGCATGTTTTCTAACCCTGAGAAACTATGTTCCCAGTCATATAGTTGGGTTGTTTGTTTAGCAGCAAAACTGACGCACGTGCAGACTGGGTTGATTTAGATTGTTGACAACATGTAAACTATATTCCGTCTCCAGTGTTTATTGAATACATTTGCCCAATGAGCACTTGTTGTCTCTCAAATACGTCGTTAGAGGTTGTTGGTTAGCTAGCTAGCTAGCAGATTTTTGCCATATTAGCATTGACATGAAATCACTCAAAACACCTCAAAACAAGACATCAAGAACAAGAGTCACTTACGATTCCACACAAGGCAGTTTCTTGTCATTGTTGGTTATCTGGCCATCCAGAATCACAACCCCTCACGGACTTCAGCCCCATTGAATCGTGCACATCCATCTACATATATTCGTCACTGACCCAACCCCCGTCCACCCATCAACTTTCCCCAATGATTGTGTGCTTGAATACTAATTAGGACCACACAAACCCAGTACTATTATTAGATGTGCCTTGTGCATCTCCAAGTGAGAATCCTATGTATGTGTGCAATGGCTGTATATTGGAGAGGAAGCACACCACATCTGTGTTTGTCATCCGTTATGAGGATGATGATGGTTATGTTTGTCATCCATTATGAGTGTATCTGTTATGATGATGGTTATGTACAAGAACCTCTTTCTTCCTGCATGGGGTCTGTTCAGGTCAGGACATAGTTGATAAGCTGTGTAGCAACAGAGAAAATAGTCTCTGCCAATGCTTTATCTGTGGCTCACTACCTAATCTATTATGTACAGTTAAGTCGGAAGTTCACACACTTAGGTTGGAGTCATTAAAACTCGTTTTTCAACCACTCCACAAATTTCTTGTTAACAAACTATAGTTTTGGCAAGTCGGTTAGGAAATCTACTTTGTGCATGACACAAGTACGTTTTCCCACAATTGTTTACAGACAGATTATTTCAATTATAATTCACTATCACAATTCCAGTGGGTCAGAAGTTTACATACACTAAGATGACTGTTGCCTTTAAACAGCTTGGAAATTTCCAGAAAATGATGTCTTGGCTTTAGAAGCTTCTGAAGGCTCATTGACATAATTGAGTCAATGGAGGTGTACCTGTGGATGTATTTCAAGGCCTACCTTCAAACTCTGTGCCTCTTTGCTTGACATCATGGGGAAATTAGCCAAGACCTCAGAAAAAAAATGGTAGACCTCCACAAGTCTGGTTCATCCTTGGGAGCAATTTCCAAATGCCTCAAGGTACCACGTTCATCTTGTACAAACAATAGTACGCAAGTATAAACACAATGGAACCATGCAGCCGTCATACCGCTCCCAGGAAGGAGACGCGTTCTCTCTCCTAGAGATGAACGTACTTTGGTGCGAAAAGTGCAAATCAATCCCAGAACAACAGCAAAGGACCTTGTGAAGATGCTGGAGGAAACAGGTACAAAAGTATCTATATCCATAACCTGGAAAGCCACTCAGCAAGGAAGAAGCCACTGCTCCAAAAAAGCCAGACTACGGTTTGCAACTACACATGGGGACAAAGATTGTACTTTTTGGAGAGAAATGTCCTCTGTCTGAAACAAAAATAGAACTGTTTGGCCATAATGACCATCGTTATGTTTGGAGGAAAAAGGGGAGGCTTGCAAGCCGAAGAAACACCATCCCAACTGTGAAGCACGGGGTGGCAGCATCATGTTGTGGGTGTGCTTTGCGCAGGAGAGACTGGTGCACTTCACAAAATAGATGGCATGTTGAAGGAACATTTTGTGGATATATTGAAGCAACGTCTCAAGACATCAGTCAGGAAGTTAAAGCTTGGTCACAAATGGGTCTTCCAAATAGACAATGGAAGCATACTTCCAAAGTTGTGGCAAAATGGCTTAAGGACAACAAAGTCAAGGTATTGGAGTGGCCATCACAAAGCCCTGACCTCAATCCTATAAAAAATTGTGGGCAGAACTGAAAAAGCGTGTGCGATCAAGGAGGCCCACAAACCTGACTCAGTTACACCAGATCTGTCAGGAGGAATGGGCCAAAATTCACCCAACTTATTGTGGGAAGCTTGTGGAAGACTACCTGAAACATTTGACCCAAGTTAAGCAATTTAAAGGCAATGCTACCAAATACTAATTGAGTCTATGTAAACTTCTGACCCACTGGGAATGTGATTAAAGAAAATAAAGCCGAAATAAATCATTCTCTCTACTATACTCTGCCATTTCACCTTCTTAAAATAAAGTGGTGATCCTAACTTACCTAAGAGGGAATTTGTACTCTGATTAAATGTCAGGAATTGTGAAACATTTAAAAACTCAGTTTATTTGGCTAAACTTCTGACTTCAACTGTACTTTATTCTGTCTCCACAAAATTGTTCCTTTTAACTGTCTGCTTTCTGTCGCTCTCCCTTCCTTTTTTCTCTGCTTTGTACTCTGCCTTTCCACCTTCCATCTTTGTTCTCCCTCTCTCACCTCATTCTCTCCTCCATTCATCTCTCTTACCCCTGGACCCCCAGCTCTGATGTCAGATTGCCGTGGCCCACACTCTGGACGGCTGTGAGGTCCAGCCCCTGGGGGAGGAGCTAAACCCAGAGAGGGAGGAGCTCCTGGTGGACATGGATGCCCTGAGAGAGAGGGGTYTGGAGATAATCAACACCACTGCTTACATCGCCATCACAGGTACCGCTCATTTCCCCTATTTGCTTTTATTTTAAAGACCCACTTCAGCTATGTTTAAACTGTTTTCGTTGAAAAACGATATTCCAAGTATAAATACTAAAAAATATATGTTTTGAGCAACAACAACAAAAATGTAGGCAGAGTTGCGAAATTCAAGGAGTTGGTCTGTTGGGTGCGCTCTGATGTCATCAGCCTCCCCCTTGCTTGCGTGAGCTATATAGGAGCAATAGAGGACAAAAACGGAAAGGCTCATCCCCTCACTTGTGCCATGTAATAAGGAACCCTGCACCAGCTACTGAAATGCACCTTTTGATAAATTACGTGCTAGTGAGGCTGGAGTGGGTCTTTATTTCCAAAGGAAAACGAAGAAAGGTTTAGAAAAACTGCACCAGAGGGATAGTCTGTGTGCTGAAGCGCTTCATTTACTGACCACAGTGACATTCAGCATGGTGCAATTAGTTGGGATTTTGAAATTACACATAAGGCTATGTTGCATATTGCGTCGCACCTCTGTATCACGTTCACAAACTGTAGCATTATCTTTTCGTCTTACTGTTTCCTCAGTGTTGAACTGCCCCTAAACTTCCTACTCTCTACCTCTCATCATCTCTCTCTCTCTCTCTCTCTCTCTCTCTGTTAGGAGCTGAGTCCATCTCAGTGTATGAGGATGTCCTTCGGTCCGTCCGTTACCGGCTGGCTAAAGGCTCGGCCCGCTTTGAGAGGCGGTTCCGTCTGTCCTGCTCCGAGATGAATGGCAGATACACCAGCAACGAGCTCACACTGGAGGTAACTAATCTAACTGACAATGGAGGCTGTAATTAACCCAAAATGGGTTAGCAAATAAGCTTCAAAGGGGTGTACAATACCAGGGCACTAGCTAAGTGTTTTTAAACTAGCATTTAGTGGGTAGAGAGAGAGCACCACATTAGCTCAGTTAGGCAGAGGTTCTGTGATGAGGCTTCTTTTTCTTTTTTATTTCTCTTTTACTCACTCTGTCCATCCAAATATTCATCCATTCTTGCTCTCAGGTGAACTTCCTGCACTCCCTGGACAGTCTGTACCACCCGTCTCACCTCCTGGCCTCCCAGCAGCAGTTCCTTCACCCGTCTCATCACTCTGGGGAGCTGAGCGGACACACCCTGCCTAACACCCACCGCAACTCAGGTTTATACACACTTTATTTACCTCAGTATTAATGTTGACCTTTTTCGCTTGATTTACCTTTTACAGGAGAACTATGCTCTATATTCCTGAGTACGTGTGTTTTGCTCAATGTTAAATCCAGACACATAAAAACAGATAGAAGAAGGTATCTCTATACCATCCCCTTTTGTTTCTATTGGGAAATCCCCTATCCACTCTCAAAATAGAGATTCAAAATACAAAAAATCTCAGGTTAATTTTCACCACAAGATGTCAGTGTCACTGACATTAATGACAGGATGGTGGCTGAAATGTTCATATAAAACTCTTATTTTCCTCTGACAGTGGTGCCAGGAGCAGCCACAGTCATCATCATGGTGTGYGTGGGCTTCCTGGTTGTCATGGTGATCCTGGGAGTGTTTCGAATCCGCTCCATCCACCGTCGTGGCGAGGGCGCCAGGGGAGGGTCTAAGGAGGACAGCGGCCAATGGGATGACTCTGCCCTCACCATAATCGTCAACCCCATGGAGGTAAAGATCTAACTGTGTTTTTGCGGAATAGAATATATTTTTATTTATTCATTTCAGTGTGGAAGTTTTGAGTTTGGTGTAAGAGTAGAGACGATTTTAATGATTATTTGATCACTTCTTTCTCTTCCTCTGTCTCTCTCAGTCCTATGAGTCTCGTATGGGCATCTCAGCTGACACTGAAGGTGAGGGGGAGGAGGACGAGGAAGTAGTGGAGTCACCCGATGACGCCAACGACGACCAGCGAATCATCATCAAGAAAGAGGGCAGAGACGGCAACCCCCGTCGCTACTAAGCCAATCGTCTTTCTCTCTCTGGACGCACCCATTTCTATGGAAACCACAAAACGGCTCGCCACTCACCTCAACGCGTTTAAATGTCGAAAACTGCTGACACCTCTAGTCTATGGAATGTAAACGTACAGCAACAAACACTGTATTACCGCAACATCACAACATCATAGCCAATAACAGTGCATTGAATGTTTCACCACGTAAATGTTCTTTACGGCACAATATATACAGTATACTCTAACCGCCTGACCAAAACAACCTACAAAAATTGTATGTGGTGCACTAATTCCTAACTCACAGGGAATTGACATTGTCCGGGAAGTCTGTGTGACACAGGCCGGACCGAGGCTACATAACTTAGTTGTAAAGTTAAGATTGTATATGTTTTATTATCTCTATATCACACTTCAGACACCTTTGCCCACCACACAAAATGAATATTGAAGCAATCGATTCACACAAAGCCTTGTGTAGGCCCTTCACATATAGACACAAACCCTGATCCTGACGCTATCCCACACACCTCTAGATTTAATCTAGTCGTCTTTTTGCTGCACAATCTCTCTCTCTCTCGCTCTTTCTCTCTCTATACATTCCTCAACTTCCAAAAACACGAACCCCCTCCCCACCAGATCTGACTCCAGATCAGATCCACATTTATAGTAACCCTAATATAGAAAAACATACAATTATAGGGTTCTAACAGACTTTTACATACTATATACTATGTGCTTCACATGCTGTATGTGATGTGCTAAATTAGATCAAATAAATTGTACATGCAAAAGTGTAAATTTTCAGGACTTTCCTTTTGTCAGGGTATACTTTTAAATGTTAAATTGTATTGGTTGGTAGATCCCTTTCATTGTATGTTTTTGCAAGACAACCAAACAGGCTGCCGATACGGGCATAGAGTAACCTCTGACCCTTACCACAACCCCAGTGACTCGACTGAGCGACCCCAGCCCATTGCACTTTCACCACCCACCGCTCTCGTAACAACCTCACTATAACAACGACACACACAACACCCGCTGTATCCAGAATGTCAGCTCAGCTTGGGCAGTTTTGATTGTATTACATTTTCTGTACATACAATTATTGTTATTATTATTGCAGTCAATGCTTGCTCTCTGTCTGTACTCTTAAAGAGGGAGCTGCATATACATATTATTTATTACCAATTACAATGTTTTATCATTTGACCAGCTGTTGTATATTTTTAAAGGTTACACCATCAGCATACAGAGTAATAATAATAGTAGTAGTAATAAGGATGATGATTCCTGGCTTGATGAGTGTATTCATTCGTGTGTTGAATTGTTGTAATTTAAAATCTTGTTCATATCTGAATCACAGTAAATGGAGGGGACATTGTGATAAATACCTACTATGTCACCCCTCTCGCTCTCACTCCTTCCTTCTTTCACACCTCCTTTAGAATATTCTCAAATCGTTCTCTCTTCCTTATCTCCTCTCTCCCCCTCATCTTTTTCTTTTCACACCGGTCCCCACCATCTCTTTGGTCTATTGAATGTACCTCCTCCCTCCATCCCTCCTTCACCCTCCCTCACTTCCTCCCTTTGTGTTTATTGCTGTCTGTCTGTGTTTCAATGTGCAGTGATAAACCTGTCAGTAAATAAAGCCTGTTTTTCAGTGTAATATTAAAAATGGAATACAAATTTCATGAATTACTTATATTATTACTATGGTTACTATTGGGACATTAACTGTAATTATTGATACAATGATAACATGGATTAAGACGATTATTGATAACTGTCTGAAAACATTTCAAAGTTCATAATAAAACACTCTGACGTCTAAATGCTGCCTGTTTTTTTTTTTTAAGTAAATAATCCATTTGAAAATATTTCACTCACCATCTTCTGAGCACTTTTTGGATGGTTTGAGAGAATASATAAATTCCTTGGTAAAAGCCTACATATATCAGGAATAACCAGATAATATTTTCGTTCCTTTCCTGAGATCATGAGAATTAGGGGTTTTGAGTTTGAGACAGAAAATTATGTTGCCACAAAGCAGAACAAATTTGTTGGACTTTGTAATTCATTCATACCTTGCGCAATAAAATACGCAAACCTTGCTGTCCCTTTGCGTACTTCACCCACTGTCAATCAAGGTCAATGTTACGCCCCTTTCGTTACATTGTTTCACCAAATGTAGCCAAAGATTGCAACTTAATCGAATTTTTTTAGAATGTTACAATATTCGTAGGCATAAATGGCAACATCGATTTGCAGCGTTTACACACGCATAAACTCGTTCTGCGCACATTCCGTATTGTCTGTCATTTAAGGTCTACGTCGATGCTGTTTGAGAATACGACTTGCAGGATTAGCTGTGCGTCTGTGTAGATTTTTGTGGGTCATGGGGGGAAAGAGCAGGAGGTAAATAAAGAGACACGCGTTAATAAACACGGGTAAAGATTTACTTTAACACTCAGTAGCTTCGCTGGATGCTTGAATTGCCAGCTATTTATTATATTGTAAGCAGACAATTAGGAGAAGAGGATAGTAGGAAGGTCTACAGTCAGTAGTAGTAGTAGGTGCTGGTGAGTAGAACATTATGCTATCAATCGAATAATGGTCTGTCACATTTTTTGTAGCTAACTTGCTAGCATTTGGTCATCAACATGCATTGTGGCAAACAGGTAGCTAGCTAGCCACGTAGCTAGTTAGCTTTCAATCTTTTACTGAATGTATTTTGCAAGCTCAACGCTCTCTAACTAACCATAATTAGCTAGCTACAGCCACTACACACTGTAGATACGTTAGCTAGCCAGCTAGCATACAGTACATATATTATGTAAAGTCAATGTTTAACGTTACAGTGCTAGTTGGGAGGACATTCATTTATGTAATGTGACCATATAAATCTAAACTTGGCTAGGACATGCCTCACCCTTAACTTCTGTGCATGAACTATTGACATGGTGTAGTAGGATGTTTGCAGTATAGTAGCTAGTTAGTATAGTATATAGTAGCTATAGTACCTACTGCCTATATGATGGCAATGGTTAGTTTTATGGTGCTCTTTGAATTCTCAACTGAAGGTTTTCAGGTAAAAGAATTGCAATACTAACCTTATCTTTTCAACTTGAGAAAGCATCATACCTAAATAACATTTTCATGCTGTCAGTCTCAACTTGAGTAGGCAACCTATATTTTTCTGTAGAGCCAATATAGCTACAGCATGCTGTAACTGAATTAAACCCAGACACATTCACTCATTTTGGGACCATGCATATTCATTAAGACTGTCTCTTCTATCCACGGTATTGCACAGTGTGTGTGTGTGAGACAGTGTTTATTAATATCTGTCTATAATCCTCTTAACAGGGCCCTAATCGTACAGCATCTGTTTGGGTCAGCGGAAAGAAATCCTTAAATCTAAACCCTAGTATAGCTACTGGACCACCTGTGGACAGGGTACAGTGTTGTCTCCCCTTATTTTCGGTAAGATTACCTGCAGTTGTGTGTGGTGCTGTTACTTTTTGTATTGTAGTAAGATGGTGGAAATGGGCATGTCTTAACTTCTCAGCTCCAGGGCTGACTGCATTATAGAAATTGTCATTATTGTATTTGTCTGAGAGGTTTAGTGAAGTTGAGTAGGCCACTATCTATGTACATCTGTTGTTGGCCTAGATAGTAGGTCAGCTATGTGAACAGCAGGTTCGTCTCTCTCTCCGACATTTGATTGCATTGACACACTGTTGTGGGGGAGAGGACTGTGGATTGGGGAATATTACTACAGCTTTGCAGTAGAGGGAGTTGCTTTGACTGTTGGTTGTCACCCGTGAATGTTTTCTTTCACTTAAAGGGCCAGGTGTGTATTTAAAGAGTGAGTTAAAGACTGAAAGCCAGTCGGAAGAGGGAAAGTGAAGCTCTAGGCTATTCTCACTCAGTCCTGTTGTGGAGCCATTCTTGGTATCCTCGGTGTGTGTGTGTGTGTGTGTGTTAAAAGGCAACCGATAGAGCATGTTAGATTAGGAGAGGACTATGAGACATTGGGCACTTGGGATGAGATTTCAATTTGGCCTGGCTAGCCCTCTCATCCTCAAATAGATCTCCATATCTCTCAAACAGCTCTCTCATGTTGCTTTGATTGATGTAAAAGGTTGAAAAGAGAGTGATGACGCACACCCAAACACAGCACAGGAGCTGGAGAAAAGGATAGCCTAGCTGTAGTAGGAAGGTAAATGACTTCCCAACAGTGAGCGGACATCCACATTTTTTTCTTATGTTTTTCTTGGTACTGGTACACCGTCTTTGTATTCAAATGGTTTATCTTGAGCTGTCTTGCATGTGACCATGAATAGTGTTGGTGCCGGTCTATCTCTGCTTAATAGCTCACATTTGTTGTCTTGTTAGGCACCTCAATGAATGCAGAAAGAGTCTGGCACCCAGGCAGGATCCTGAATGTGACATTATCAAACTGAGTTAATTAGATTTGAAATGTTTGAAATGTACAAATAATTCCATCCATCGTCTAATCGATAAGTCAATGTTTTATTTCACTTATTCCTCTCTTCAGCTCTAAGGTGGTCTGATTGGATACACCGCTGCCCGGTGTTGCCATGGCGATGCGGGAGCTGGTGGAGGGGGAGTGCGGGGGAGCCAATCCCCTCATGAAGCTGACGGGTCACATGACCCAGGAGGGAGGTGCTTGGAGGCACAGGTCAACGCCCACTGTGAGTAGTCACTTGTAGAAATTAGAATAAAGAACGTATGGAATATGTAAAGTAATCCATGTTCTGTTTGTTATATTCTTAGTTTGTTATTGGCCGTGTTGCATTGATAGCTATTTTCCCTGGTCAACGGTGGGGCCCATCCAGTTTAAATTGGTGCTCCCAATTTTTTTTAAATTTAGGAGCATGACATGAAATTTATGCGCACCATGAAAAAAATATTGAGATTAAGTCTTTATGAATTCTGTCTACTTTAAGCACATGTTGTGCCCTATAAAGTAATATGTAACACTGTAAAATACATTTGTTTATTATAAAAGTTAAATTGAAATTACCAAGTCATTTGCAGAATATTAGGCTTCTACATTGTGTAAAAGCACTATTTTCATATTGAGATGCATTACATTTAAAATTGTACCCTTTCTCTTTAAAAACATCAGGTCTGTGATTTCTATGATCATTGATCTCCTGAAGAAGCTATGCCTTTTCCTTTCTTTCTGTGCCCCCAAATATTTGGAGATATTGGTAAAGTTACCGGTTTGTTAGCTAGCTAGCCAATGAGGTAACATGAATGAACAAAGTGTAAACAAATGGTTAACGACACGCGAGTAGTTTTTGAACGGCCCACAACATGGTTTATGAATGTAAAATGTGGTCCCGGCGATTCGCTACAGGAAGATAAAAATKTTGTGCCTGTAATATGGGTCAGATCTTTTGACTCGGTTGGGCTATGAACAAGCTGTAGTAACGGAGAAACCATGACATGATCGAATCTGCACTCGTTTTCTTTCCTCTTAGGCACTCTGAAACAACAGTACAGCGAAGCCTTATTACAACAACTATTATCTGGGAGATTTCTTTCCTAGTTGCGTAGAGCTCCCAAAATAAAACTCTTGGTCTCGCACACAAACTTTGTCGCACTTTAGAGCCCTGGAACCATCTACCCATACTTGAACGAGTTCATACATCATAGTTTGTTTGGACCATACAACTTAGTTGTACTATAGCTTTCACAAATATATCTCACAGTATCACTTTCATCCCTCTTTTTCTCCTAGATTCCCCCTACACCCATTGAAATTGCAACAGAAGAAGAGGTCAGTCTCATATTACTTTCCCAGTCCTATTGATTCGAACTGTTGTGCTTTGTCTGCATATTCTAAAAAAGGAATATGAAAACACTTTTCATTCATGTGAGGTTTGTTAATCGTCATTGAATAGGCTTGCGTTTGATGTCCTGTTCTGCATGTGTGTGTGTCCAGTTGGTGAATGAGTTCATGCAGCAGGCGCCTCCACGGCCCCCTCACAGCTTTGACATGGGCCAGTTACTGGAGGAAATGCAGCAGATCGATCAGCAGAGCTACAGACAGGCTCCACAGAAAGGTACACACACAGCAGTAATAGAATACCATATTATACTCTCCAACGCAGCAGAAGCAACACCATTATAGATATGCAGTGTGCCTGCCCGGCAGCACTTCCATATTGTTACCCCACAGGCTTTAGAACATATGTTGACACTTCAAGACACCTTTATTACGTTTTCCTGTACCTTCCATCCAAGTACTTGGACTGAAAAACACACTTTTTTGCCAATGTGTGAAGAAAACAACATCCTTTCCCTCCTGTCCTGTCCGTAGCTCCGGGTGTGGCTGCGTTGGCCCTGTCTGGTGATTGGACGTCTGAGTTTCTGTCGGGAGCAGATGCCGCCACCGCCTCTTCAGGGCAGGCGGGACTTGGAGACCCGGCTGACGCTGATTGGACCAGAGAGTTCATCACCGATGGCACAGGTACATTTTTTGGAATGTCAATGGTAGGCACAATTGCCAACCATTTGTTTGAATGTACTTTGTGGCCACTATTTCTAGCAGGTAGAGAAATAATTGGTATCTTACTCTCTTTCCCTTTCTCCCCTCTTTCTCTTCTCTTTCTTCTCTCTCGCTCTCAGATCCCGGGCGTTGGGCAGAGGAGTATCTGGAACAGTCAGAGGAGAAGCTATGGCTCGGAGACCTGGGAGAGAGGGAGCAAGAATGGTAATAATGGAGAGACAGAGAAAAAGAGGAGAGCAAGGGACACGTAGATAGATACAGCGACATTCGGAGAAACCTTGAGAATGTTCCAGAGAAGATGGTGCCATTGTGATGTTGAGCCGCTAAGTGTGTCTTAAAATCCTTGACGTCGTCCTCTCAGAACTCTGTGTTGTTGCAATCACTTTATAAGGGCTTTGGCCATAACATAGCTTTGTGCTAGTGAATTGAAGTCATTGCATAACTCTAAGTCAAGAAAGAAAATGAAAGCCAGTAAATCCCGCACACAGGCTTTTAGTTTGTGTATGTAATGCGTTGACCCCATAAGTAGCAGTCATTTAATTAGGTATTCAAAAGTGTGTTTTGATTCCATCCTTATTGGATATGTATTGTGAAAAGTGACAATCCATTTCAATTCCAATATATTTACAAGGATACAGTGTGATTATGTAAAATGTACATGGTCTCTTTAACCCACTTGTTCTTTAAAATGATCACAGTTTGAGACTCAGTTAGCTGTTTAAATTAACCCTTTGATGTTAATGTTTGTAAATCCAATAGGACGAAAGAGTACCTACCAGGAGACGAACTGAAGCAAACAGCCAATGAGCTGGTCGCAAAGGTCAATGACCCCAAGTTACAGAACACCGAGGTGTGTGTGTGTTATTTCCGTGTCGCGTGTGTTTCATACTTTTTTCTACATATCTATCCCCATACCCTTTCCCCATTCTTTGCCCATAGAAGTAATGTAGCTTTGCAATAACAGGATCATTGTAGTTGTAGCCGTTTCTTTTGAATTGTTCAGTGAGACCCGCTTCTTTGTAGTTAATTAGACATCAAAATGTTTTATGGGAAAGCATTTTGCTGTGATGGACCGTAGTATCATAGTGACTCTTTACAACCTGGTCTTCAGAACTGTTTGTGTGGTATCCAACTCCCCTGTCATTATTTGGGATTTGGTTAAAGCACAAACTGATTTAATGACCAATCTAGGTCCATAAGCCATTAGCCATAATGGATATTGTGTCATTGTTATGTTGTTGTTGTGTTGCACTGTAGTTCCTGCGGTTCATTAGGCAGATTGGCGAGGGCAGTGTCACAGTGGAGGACAGAGCAGGCAAACAGCACACAGATAGAGCTCAGGCCAAGGAGGCTCAGAACTGGGCCTCCAACCTCAACCAGGTAGGAGCCAACTTCCATTGAAGACACAAGGGGAAGGGTGCAACTGTCAACCTACAGGGAGCCATCTTGGCTCAAGCGTCCTCATTTTGTGCCTCATGATCTCCCACATCCCAGTATTTGGTGCAGACCCCTGCAATTGTTACTAACTACATAACCATGTGATGGCCATGAACGTTTCTGTATGTGAGCCTTGCACTAGGCTGTACAATGTATAATTTGGGAATGGTATGTGTGGAAAAGAGAGCATTGTCCTTTCAATACATGCGATTTCTATCAGCCAACTTCTGCCAATGAAAATCATCATAGCTGTTCCCGTCTTGAATCAGACTTCCAGTTTCCCTTATCAAGTGAAGTTGTATGTTTTTAACAGGGTTGTGGCAAATAATTTTTCAATTACGGTAGGGGATTGAAAAATAATAGGCATTTTTGTATTGTTTTCATCATGAGTTGAATTCCAAGTCACTTCCTGAATTAGACCCCAGCCCTGGTGTATGTAGTCATAGGAGTTCTCATGGTAGCCCTTTTTAACTGTGACATCTACTTTTCCCCCTTTGACCCTGCCGTGAACTCTTGGCTTTCCCCTACTTCGATTAACAACCCCCATTCATTTGTACCAAATTAAAACTCCTCCGTCCTCACCCCTCCCAAAACAAAAACCCAACGCCTCACACCTGCTACAAAACAATCACGCCTCCCCCCGTTCTCCGCTCCCTGGTTGCCATAGTTCCTGGAGGAGACTGGGGGAGGGACTTTACCCGTGACAACCCAAGAGTGGGATCAGAAGATTGCTAAGGCTAAACAGGCACATCAATGGGCTTCTGTGACCCCTGACGCCATGGCAACACTGCCCAGTGGCTCCGCAACCGGCTTTCTGTCAAGAAAGTTGCGTTGAGCTGATTATATTTTTCATCCGCCTTTTTTTGCGGCAGTTGGAAAGCTGTCTTTGGTGGCAGAATGTTGTGCCCACTGTAGTTTTTCCCGTAGTTTCTTAGCACTTTGTAAACCCAAGGAAGATGCATTGTTTTTGCTGATTAAACTTGCATTTAGATTATAGCGACTACTTTTAGAGAAGTAGTAAAAAGTACCTGCACTAAAGGTGAGTACATTGTAGGGGAGAAAGGGACTGGGAGAATGGGTGTGGTTCTCTGATTTGTTTTGCTTCTTTCCATTCCTTTATCTTGTCTTCCTCTCATCCTTCTTCCCCATCTTTTTCTGCTTCTCCTTTACTGTCACAACCTCAACGTCCCACTTTAAGTGTTGTTATAGAGTTATGAACAACTTGGTGTCCACATCTGCCATTGCTACCTCTTCTTTCCTGTTCAGGTCTCAGTGGAGTCAGCGGAATCATGGGTAGATGAGTTTGCCACTGCAGGTCCAGATTTCCAGCAAGCTAAGGCTGCTGTGGGGGTAAGAGATGCAGGACAATACAATAGGAAAGATAACAGAATAATTATCATAAATGTCTTTTTAAACATCTTCCAAATTGTATCTATCAAGAATAAATCCAGCCTATGCCCAAATCAATTCATTATGCCCTAATCTTCACATGACTGTGCAAGGGTGCAGCCATTGGTAAGCCTGGGAGGGCATAGGCCCACCCACTTGGGAGCCAGACCCACCCACTGGGGAGCCAGGCCCAGCCAATCAGAAGGAGTTTTTCCCAACAAAAGGGCTTCTATTACAAACAGAAATAGTCCTCATCACTCCCTCAGACGATCCCGCAGGTGAAGAAGCCGGATGTGGAGGTCCTAGCCTGGCGTGGTTACGCGTGGTCTGCGGATGTGAGGCCGGTTGGACGCACTGCCAAATTCTCTAAAATGATGTTGGAGAAGGCTTATGGTAGAGAAATGAACATTCAATTATCTGGCAACAGCTCTGGTGGACATTGCTGCAGTCAGCATGCCAATTGCACGCTCCCTCAACTTGAGACATCTGTCGTGTTGTGTGACAAAACTGCACATTTTAGTGGCTTTTTATTGTCCCCAGCACAAGGTGTAATGATCATGCTGTTTAATCAGCTTCTTGATAAGCCACACCTGTTAGGGGGATGGATTATCTTGGCAAAGGAGGGAGACATACTCACTAACAGAGGTGTAAACACATTTTTGCACAACATTTGAAAGAAATAAGCTTTGTGCGTATGGAAAGGTTCTGGGATCTTTTATTTCAGCTCATGAAACATGGGACCAACACTACATGTTTCATTTATATTTGTGTTCAGTATATATTAAGCTCTTTACATATACTATATTTCACTAATAATGCCATTGCACATTTTCACTTCACACATCAGGTAATTACATTGGCTTAAAGTACACTGTATATAGAACCTTTATCAAAGTTCACATTGACCCTTGGGCATCCCCTAAAAATAGTGGTTTGGACCAATGTTAATGTTAGGGGGATTCCCACAGCAACTGGTATGATGGTGATGCCCAGCACCTCCATCATTTGACCCCTGACTTTGACATTGTGACTGTTCCTCTGTATCAGAGCGACTTGGACTTCTGGGAGAAGCTGCAGCAGGAGTGGGAGGAGATGGCCAAGAGAGATGCAGAAAGTCACCCCTGGCTCTCCGATTTTGACCAGATGCTCAGCAGCTCCTACGACAAGGTACTTGACATAGCTTCCTATCCACCTGTGGAAGGGGTGTTGGAGGGCCAGTAGGAGGCACTCTTTACTCTGGTCTAAACATTTTTATCCCATGGCACTTATCGTAAGAGTAGGGGTGTTAACCCCGGTGTCCATGGCCGCCTAATCAACCCCAGCTTCCAACTGGCTCATTCATCCCACCTCCTCTCCCCCCTCAGTCAACTTTCCTGGTTAAAATAAGGGTTAGTTTTTAGTTAAAGATAAGTTTTGCCTTTCATTTCACAATGAATAAGTTCAGCATTTCTACCTGTCCAGGCAAAAAAAAATCTGCCTTGTCTTGTTTGCTAAGTTGCTGTTCATGACTTAACTCTCTCTCTTTCTCTTCCTCCCTTTCTTTCCCTCCCTCGCTCTCTCACCCCCTCCAGGGGTACCAGTTTGAGGAGGACAACCCGTACATGTCCCACCAGGACCCCCTTGCTGAGGGGGTGAGGAGGATGGAGGCAGGGGACATCCCTGGGGCCGTGCGCCTGTTTGAGAGCGCCGTACAGAGAGAACCAGACAACCAGCTGGTGAGACACTCATTAATTACTAATGAGTAACTCTGATACAATATTATCTCAAGGTGAAATTCTTTCTGGCTAACAAGCGCTGGTGACTAATCGGGTTCTTTCCTACCCTGCTAGCATTAGGTGGGTGAAGAGGTAAAGAGAAGTAAGCACTCTCACACTTTTTTCCCCCACTTCTTTTTTTTAGGCATGGCAATATCTGGGATCCTGTCAGGCAGAGAACGAACAAGAGTTTGCAGCCATCAGTGCCCTCCGCAGGTAAAGAGATGGAATAGCAGCCTCACTGACTGGAGAGAAGTCCCTAGTGTGTCTCAAGCTCTGTACAAAAGTAGTGCACTATATAGAGCAGGGTTGTCAAACTTATTTTCATCTGGGGGCCGCATTCTGTCTTCAACAAGGTTCAGAGGGCTACACTGAAAATGTGTTATTTCCTTGCTGTCAAAATGTGCAGAAACATTTCCTCTGTTCATTGTTTTTTTTTAAACTTTTTTTTTGCTCCCTGATTATAGCTTTTGTTTCGGTGATTGTTAGCAAGCTGGACAGAGGTGAGGAAATTGTATAAATGTAGGTCCATTTATATACTGAGCAACAATTTCAACAGTTTTTTACTGAGTTACAGTTCATATAAGGAAATCAGTCAATTGAAATAAATTCATTAGGCCCTAATCTATGGATTTCACATGACTGGGCAGGGGTGTAGCCATGGGTGGGCCTGGGAGGGCGTAGTCCCACCCACTTGGGAGCCAGGCCCTGCCAATCAGAAGGAGTTTTTTCCCACAAAAGGGCTTTATTACAGACAAAAATACTCCTCATCTTCATCAGCTGTCCGGGTGTCTGATATCAGAGATCCCGCAGGTGAAGAAGCATGATGTGGAGGTCCTGGGCTGGGATTGGTTACACGTGGTCTGCGGTTGTCAGGCAGGTTGGACATACTGTCAAATTCTCTAAAATAACGTTGGAGGCGGCTTATGGTAGAGAAATTATCATTAAATTCTCTGGTAAAAGCTCTGGTGGACATTCCTGCAGTCCGCATGCCAATTGCACGTTCCCTCAACTTGAGACATTTGTGGTATTGTGTTGTGTGACAAAATTTCACATTTTAGAGTGGCCTTTTATTGTCCCCAGCACAACATGCACCTGTGTAATGATCAGTGATGGAAAAAGTACCCAATTGTCATACTTGAGTAAAAGTAAAGATACCTTAATAGAAACTGACTCAAGTAAAAGTGAGTCACCCAGTAAAATCTACTTGAGTAAAAGTCAAAATATACTTAAGTATCAAAAGTTAGTCTAAATCATTTCAATGTTCTTATATTAACCAAACCACACAGCACCATTTTAATTTTTTTAAATTTTTATTACGGATAGCCAGGGGCACACTCCAACACTCAGACATAATCTACAAACAAAGCATGTGTTTAGTGAGTCCGCTAAATCAGAGGCAGTAGAGATGACCAGGGATGTTCTCTTGATAAGTGTTTGAATTAGACAATTTTCCTGTCCTGCAAAGCAGTTCCTCTGTCCAGTGTCTGTTCTTTTTCCCATCTTAATCTTTTCCTTTTATTGGCCGGTCTGAGATATGGCTTTTTCTTTGCAACTGCCTACAAGGCCAGCATCCCGGAGTCGCCTCTTCGCTCTTGATGTTGAGGCTTGTGTTTTGCGGGTATTATTTAATAAAGCTGCCAGTTGAGTACTTGTGAGGCGTCTTTCTCAAATTAGACACTCTAATATACTTGTCCTCTTGCTCAGTTGTGCACCGGGGCCTCCCACTCCTCTTTCTTTTCTGGTTAGAGCAAGTTTGTGCTGTTCTGTGAAGGGAGTAGTACACAGCGTTGTACGAGATCTTCAGTTTCTTGGCAATTTCTTGCATGGAATAGCCTTCATTTCTCAGAACAAGAATAGACTGACGAGTTTCAGAAGAAAGGTCTTTGTTTCTGGCCATTTTGAGCCTGTAATCAAACCTACAAATGCTGATGCTCCAGATACTCACCTAATCTAAAGAAGGCCAGTTTTATTGCTTCTTTAATCAGCAACACTGTTTTCAGCTGTGCTAACATAATTGCAAAAGGGTTTTCTATGATCAATTAGCCTTTTTAAAATGATAAACTTGGATTAGCTAACAACGTGCCATTGGACACAGGAGTGATGGTTGCTGATAATGGGCCTCTGTACACCTATGTAGATATTCCATTAAAAAGATCTGCTGTTTTCAGCTACAATAGTCATTTACAACATTAACAATGTGTACACTGTATTTCTGATCAATTTGACGTTATTTTAATGGACAAAAAATTAGCTTTTCTTTCAAAAACAGGGACATTTTCAAGTGACCCCAAACTTTTGAACGGTAGTGTGTGTGTGTGTGCGCACAAAGCTGTCATCAAGGCAATGGGTGGCTACTTTGAAGAATCTCAAATATAATATATATTTTGATTTGTTTAACTTTTTTGGTTACTACATTTGTTTACTATGTGTTATTTCATAGTTTTGATGTCTTAATTTTTTTATTCTACAATATAGAAAATAGTAAAAATAAAGAAAAACCCTTGAATGAGGAGGTGTTAAACCACCCATGAGCCGCATTGAATTGGGTTGTATGTCTGACACCCCTGACATAGAGAAAAAGGGTGCCTTTTGGGACGTAGCTCCTGTGTGACATTAAGAGTATGTCACGAGGTATGTACTTATTTGATTTATGAATACATGTTTTATGTGTGGCTTGAGTACAAAGATGCTATGATAAGCATGAACTTGGGTGCAAAATAGGAAGTCCTTGAAGTTACATGATGCCTGTGAGGACTTGTTGCCTTGGTGTTGGCTGACAACAATTTCTCATTTTTTTCTCTCTTCTTTCTTTTCTCTCTGTCTCTTGCTCTCTTCTTCTTCTCTCGCCGTTAGATGCATAGAGTTGAAGAAGGACAACCTGACCGCTCTGATGGCACTGGCCGTCAGTTTCACCAACGAATCGCTGCACAGGCAGGCCTGTGAGACCCTTCGCGATTGGCTGAGGCACAACCCGGCGTACCGGCCAGTCCTGGAGCAGAGTGAACGGGAGCGAGAGAAGGACGGAGGGACCAGAGAGCGGGAGAGATTTGGCTCACTGCTGCCAGAGTGAGTGGACCTATTTCATTGTGTACAAATGTGGTGTGCATGTATATTCAAAATAGTACTTAGAACTCCTAATCAATATAATCCAACATGAAATGCTAAATATGCAATACAGGACGTTCTTCTGTATTTTCTCATGTTTTATATGTTACGAAAACATGGATTCTATCTGTTGGCTTAAAATATTGCACTTGTTAAATCTTCTCCCTTCTCCTTTTTCCCCATCTCTGTGCCTTCCTCCCCCACTCTCAGATCTTTGTTTACAGAGGTGCAGTCCCTGTTCCTCAGTGCGGCGAACTCTGACCCCGCCCGCGTCGACCCCCAGCTACAGTGTGGCCTGGGAGTCCTCTTCAATCTGAGCGGGGAGTATGACAAGGCCGTGGACTGTTTCACCGCGGCCCTCTCCGTCACACCACAGGTACACTAGTAGGTCATCCACTTCACAGCAGTAACTCTTACCAATCTGTGGTTCATGTGTGTTTGGAGAATAGACACACTTGATTATGATTTGCATCATTTTATTTACAAATCATAAAGTTGATGAATTCAAACGTGTTCGAATACTTGCATCCTTCCTTGAAGTAATTTCTGATCTGTATGCTAATCGTTACCTGAAAGCAATTGGCTCCATCCCATTGTAAAACATCTTGTGATCCACCTTTTTATTTTCAGACGGTGGGTTACAGGTACAAAAACAAAGAAATGCATACAAAGAGAACCCCTTCCGATCCAGCAACCAAAGTTGCCTATCAGTTCCCCTCCCACCTATCCATCCCCTGAGTCACCCCTTACATTCCCGCCAATCCCCCCCAGCCCTCTCCCAAGACGACCAGACCCCCTCCTCCGTATCACCCTTTCCCTGTGGGCCTGAAAGCAAAGAATGTAACAGAAGTTCAAATAAATAGATATATATATATATAATTAGTTTGTATGTGTGGGGCTTTAGCTGAGATTGTTCTTTAGAGAGTCAAGTATATTTGTCCAGGCCTAAATTGTTCCTTGACTTGCACCATTCATTCTCACGGTCGATAATTCTGTTATAACTTCTAATAGTAACTTTATCCACTGGTTAAATGCAAGAGAGTGAGGTGGTTGCCAACATTTGTTTCGCAGCAGTGCTGCCTGCCAGCAGTAATCTTCTCTGACTGAGATATTCAAGGGGCTATCATCGTTAAGTAACGTAATAGATGCAAAGCATTGAATATTTAAATTCAGAAGCATTTAACTGCAGGGCACTCCCACATCATGTGAAGGAATGTGCCTACCTGATTTAGGGGACACAGTGAACAGTTGAGAGTTGGGGGCCAATTTCATCGTAAAATGTTTTCTTGGTGTTAAATACAGTCTGTGAACAAACTTAAAATGTATAAATGGATGGTTCGGATTATGGGATGCTAAAGTCATATTTTTCCATATTCTGTTCCATTTAAAGGGTTGTTCAGATTCAATTAGATCTGTGGACCATACCTCATTGTTTTAATCATAGACTGTCAAATACTTAAAGGAAGGAAGGAGGGAGACCGGGGGAATGCATTTTTAGGTATTCCAAAAGGGTCTATTACTTTCCTCCTATTCAAACGGTATGTCTACCCCCCCCCCTTTTTAACTTTCTTTCCCTATTCATACTTTTTCTCTTTCTGAAACTACCCCTCCGTAGTCACATGTAGCATTTACCCCTCTGCTTCTGTTCTGTGATTGTTTTTCCTTTTTCACAGACACTAACTACCCCCTCTTGAACTATTTTACTCAGCTCACCTTTTGTGGCAATGAACAGATGTACTCTCTCTCTTTCTCACTCTTGTCTTTACCGGCTGTGCTGGGGAGTCTGAGGTGAGCTGTTCTCCCTCATCCAGACAGCTGTCTCTCTCCTCCTTCAGCTCTCTGGGTCTTGTTCAGCGTGTATTGTTGTGCTGGTCTGTTGTCTGGGTCTTTGCTGTCTCGAGTGTGCTGAACAGCTCGAGACAGCAAAGAGCTGCGCGAGCTTCATCTCCAGCTTGGCGCATTTCTCCCTCGGATCAATGCAGGAGCAGTGCATTTGTGGGACCTGGGTTTTCTCAGGACTAAAGGGGGACACTCCTCTTGGGGCTGCTCATCTATGGGGTGGGGAGGTGGTCCAAGGATGAGCTTCTTATGCTGTGCTCTCTCTTTGATCTTGTAGAAGTCCTACTGCAAACGGTTTGAGGCCAACAATACTGTTCCAGATCTGTACAGGTTGACATGACCTTTGTCAGTGTCAGGGTCTTCGTTGTCCATTATTCTTAGTTTCCACATACCCACTTTCTTAACAGAAGGGTAGTGTGCTCTTATAGCACTGTGCCATGCAAGGGGATGGTCTGTGAGGAAAATTAAGTGTATGATCCCCGGTTTGTAAGAGTCAGCAAATAAGTAAGTAGGTTTGTCCAAAATCAAGGTTGTATGTTATCATTTTTAAATTTGGTGTTTACGTAATGCAGAGGGTAGTTTTCTGTATAAGTCTGTGTGAGAAACTCAAAATGTATCCTTCTCCTTCTCCTTCTCTCTCAGGACTACCTGCTGTGGAATAAACTGGGCGCTACCCTGGCCAATGGAAGCCGCTCAGAGGAGGCTGTTGCCGCCTACAGGAGGGCGCTGGAACTGCAGCCAGGCTTCATCCGCAGTCGGTACAACCTGGGAATCAGCTGTGTCAACCTAGGAGCCCACAGGTGAGAGAGAGATACAAAATTCACACAATACGTTTAAAAATATATATATATATATTTGATCAAAACCACTTAAATCACTGTGCTTTCTTATGTTCGTCAAAGGTAAGTTGTAGATTCAAGTCATACCAGGAGTAGAAATTTGGACTTTATATAATGTATTGACTTTGTTCACAATATAATTATTTTTGCCTTAATACAAATCTATTGAATGCACCACAATGACAATTTCAAGTTGACCCGTATTCTCTTTCTGGTTTACAGAGAGGCCGTGGAGCACTTCCTGGAAGCCCTGTCCCTGCAGCGCCAGGCGTCGGGGGAGGGCGAGACGGTCAGTGCCAGCCGGGCCCCGGGGGGCGCCGCAGCCACCATGATGTCCGACAACATCTGGTCCACCCTGCGCATGGCCTTAAGCATGATGGGAGAGAGCTCGCTATACACGGCGGCCGACCGGCGAGACCTCGACACGCTGCTCTCCTACTTCTGTCAGAGGGAGGGGGAAGCGGGGGGGGAATGAAGGTGTGGGAGGGCCGAGGAGGGGAGAGGGGCAGGAGGAGAGTTGATAGTGTGTGAGTGCGCACTTAGGGGAGAAAGGTGTCTGGGAGAGGTAGAGAGAGTAAAGGAGGAGAGCGAGAGGTCCTGTCCACAAACAACCCCCTAACCCTATAGGCACTTCATATAAACCTGAAATGATTGGATAAGTATAAAAAACATGGAAGTAGCTCCATTTGTAGAATTTCTGCCATCTTGCTTATAACTACCAGGGTTGGGGTCAGTTTAATTCCTGAATTGAAATGGAACTGACACCAACCCTGATACCTATCCAATCCTTTCAGGAAGAGAGGGAGGATAATGTGTGACAAGGGGAGAGTAGGCCGAAAGGGAGGAGAGGTGAGAAGGACATTTTGATGTGTCTCAGCAACCAAGGGAAATGCACCGTATACACCAGGTGTATTGAATACATACTATTTCCTCCCCTGATCACTCTGACATAGCCTGGTTGCCAGTTGGTTCCTACTTTTTTCATTATCATGTTTGACACAAAGCAGAAACAGACTGGCTGTCTGGTTAGTTACCCTCTGTCCTCAGCAACTGGTGCAGGGATGTTCTTGTGTTCCTCATAATCAGAGGCATCGTCATGCCTATTGAAACTGAGGAGTCACGTGACTCCCTTAGTTTCATTCAGCCCTATGAACCATGGGATGTATACATTGGATACTAGTGAAAAGTTTGCACCTTTTTGTTTTCCAGAGGGAATAAAACAGACGTGCTAGAGCAAAAGATCAAGTTGAGATGAATGTTCCTGTAATGTAAAGATAGGATCTTGTTTGTTTGGAGGATCTTTGTTTTTCTTTTTTTATTCCCCCTTGAAAATATGAAGTTCAAACGTTGTAAAGCTGGCTTACTGATTCCGAATCAATTGCTGAAGGTAAAAAGAGACCATTACAGTAATATAGATATCTGGCTTTGGAGCAAGGGTGCTGAACTCCGGTCCTTGAGGAGCCACAGTGTCTTTTTCTCTCTCGTTATTTTAGAGAATGAATTATACTTGTACTCAGTCCAATCAATGACATATAAATCAATGAAGTACTCGAGAGAAATGAAAGACTGCTGACATGAGTTGTACACACCAGAGTCATATTCGCTAGTAGTAACCCAATGGAAGCAAACGGGGCGGGACCTACCTGAATTTGTCCGATAAGAAACGCTTGTTTTCATTTTCTGTTGCTACGGTGTGCAAGAATGAATATGACTCGGCTTTGGACAGAGGATGACATCAGTGTAAAGGTGATGGTATACCGAAAGAGGTGTCTTTGCACTTCTTCCCACCCTCAACCCTTCTTTCTTCAGACAAATGCCCTTGTTGTAAAATAATTAGCTTAATTGTAAAATAATGCTTTTTTTGCCATATTGTCTGTAATATAATTATTGTACTGTTTTCAAAATAGTTAACCATACTGTAATGATTATTAATATGATATTCAGCAATAAAGCTCTGACTCCAAAAATGGTCTCTCATTGAGTAGGCCTACTTTTCATGTTTGAAGGGGTAGTATTTCCCATATTTGTATTTTCCTTGGCCAGTTGCAGGACAGCAGACCCAAATAGACTAAAATGACCCAGGATTAGGCTGCTTTTACAGTACGAAAAAGCAAATGGTCAATGCAGTTTGTTTATTCAGCCAAGAGGATCTGCTACAGGGACTACTTTAAATTGCACATATCCAGCTCTTTCTATGAATAGTAAGTAGCATACTACAAGTGGATAAGTACTTGTAAGTACAAAGGGGTTTAGGCGGGGCATGTACATTCACATACGTATTCACAAGGAAAGTATTCGGCTTTCCAATACACTATATATACAAAGTATGTGGACACCCTTTCAAATTAGTGGATTTGGCTATTTAAGCCACACCCGTTGCTGACCAGTGTATAAAGTCGAGCACACAGCCATGCAATCGCCATAGACAAACATTGGCAGTGGAATGGCCTTATTGAAGAGCTCAGGGACTTTCAATCTGGCACCGTCATAGGATGCCACCTTTCCAACAAGTCAGTTTGTCAAATTTCTGCCCTGCTAGACCTGTTGTCAACTGTAAGTGCTGTTATTGTGAAGTGGAAATGTCTAGGAGCAACAACGGCTCAGCAAGGAAGTGGTAGGCCACACAAGCTCATAGAACGGGACCACCGAGTGCTGAAGCGCGTAATGTGTAAAAATCATCTGTCCTCGGTTGCAACACTCACTACCGAGTTCCAAACTGCCTCTGGAAGCAACGTCAGCACGAACTATTCGTTGGGAGCTTCATGAAATGGATCTCCATGGCCAAGCAGCTGTACACAAGCCTAAGATCACTGTGTGTAATGCCAAGCGTCGGCTGGAGTGACGTAAACATCGCCACCATTGGACTATGGCGCAGAAGAAACACATTCTCTGAAGTGATGAATCACGCTTCCCCATCTGGCAGTCCGGTGGACGAATCTGGGTTTGATGGATGCCAAGAGAACGCTACCTGCCCCAATGCATAGTGCCAACTGTAAAGTTTGGTGGATGAGGAACAATGGTCTGGGAATGATTTTCATGGTTTTGGGCTAGGCCCCTTAGTGAAAGGAAATCTTAACACTATAGCATACAATGACATTCTAGACCATTCTGTGCTTCCAACTTTGTGACAACAGTTTGGGGAAGGCCCTTTCCTGTTTCAGCATGACAATGCCCCCATGGAAAAAGCGAGGTCCATAGAGAAATAGTTTGTCGAGATCGGTGTGGAAGAACCTGACTGGCCTGCACAGAGCCCTGACCTCAACCCCATCGAACACCTTTGGGATGAATTGAAATGCCGATTGCGAGCCAGGCTTAATCGCCTAACATCAGTGCCCGACCTCACTAATGCTCTTGTGGCTGAATGGAAGCAAGTCCCTGCAGCAATGTTCCTACATCTAGTGGAAAGCCTTCTCAGAAGAGTGGAGGCTGTTACAGCAGCAAAGGGGGACCAACTCCATATTAATGCCCATGATTTTGTAATGAGATGTTCGAAGAGCAGGTGTCCACATACTTTTGGTCATGTAGTATATGTTGCATTGCCCAACATTTGACAATTACCAAACAAAGGATCAAGTTCAAATGTATGCCTGCGATTTCTATCTACCAATGAAAACCATCATAGCTGTTCTCGTCTGGAATCAGACTTCCAGTTCCCCTTGTCAAGTGAAGTCGTATGTTTTTAACAGAGTTGGGGCAAATTATTTTCAATTTAGGCTATATGATGATATTATGATGGATAACAGCGAGAATATTTGTATTTGTCAAACGCAGTCAATCATCGCTCATGTCACCAGAATAAGACCCTCGACATTTATTGGAAAGGCGTATCAAGTCCACCGTGCACTTTCACCACCCTGTGAAATTCATAACTTTTCATCTGTAGCCTAATAAACTGCATACTTTCCTTAGTCATAGTGGGAGGACCACACAACATATCATCCTGTGACTCGATATGATTGTTATTATATCAATATTTGCTAATAAAGGCGTTTCCACCAACATTTCAAGATCCCACCATGTCCAACTAAGAAATGATCTGTCAGTAGAAATGCATTTATAAAATTGTATCGAAACTCCTGTTTCCGTCACAGCTGTCTTGATGTTTTTTTATTCGGTATGACTTTACAATACTCACATAAAAAACTGTGTATGGAAGCGTGGTTATTGACAGTATTTCCCAAATATATATTTTTCTTGGCCAGTTGCTGTAAAGTAGACCCAAATAGGACAAAAATACCCAGGATTAGGCTGCTTTTACAGCACAAAATAGCAGCAAACGGTAAATGCAGTTACTAGTATCTGCTGCAAGAACTACTTTGTATATAACTTTATGGGTTTATATACATCATTGAACTTGACTTATCTATAGGTTTTGCACAGATACAGTATTTTGCTATGGGCTCTTTCTATGGGTATAGCACAACCAAACATGTTCCTTCACATTCGTATTCCCATTCGCGAGATAATAATGCGACTTTCAAATAGTGTTGCATTGCGCAACATTCAAGAGGGTCAAATTCAAATCCGCAAAGCATGGTCAGATCTTGTGTAGGTTTTTAAACTGTTTTCAGTAGCAAACCACGCCCATTTTAGACGTCGTAGGTACAATCAGCCAATCTCTGTAGGGAAGGCGGTGGCACCAACTTCACTGATTGGCTGGTTTGAAAATAACTGGATGCATATGCTTTTCGCAATTTAAATCCTCATGTTTTGCTTCGAAAAAGTGAAAGGATACTTACTCACTTCTAGCTAAACGTTTAAGGTAAGTCATTGTTTGCTAAAAGTTACGTTATTACCTAGCAGATTCATGTGAATCACATACAAATAATCGAAGAGCAAGAACTTTATTTTGTAGTTCGCTTCAAGATAACTTTGTTAAACTGAGTTTAGCCATCCGCAGACTTTAGTTTAGCTAAAGTGACTTGTTAGTTTGAGCAAGTTTGCCGACCCAATCTAACTTTTTGTTAGCTATCCACAATAATTGTAAATTGCCTAATGAATGATTTTATTAATTTTATCTGGCTTCAAGAAAACCTTTTTAATTAAGTTATTTAGTTAGATAGAAAACAATGAATGGCACAGCAGACTCGCTCTAACTTTTTTAACGTAAGCTTTTGTCTAACTTCTGTCTCCGGACATTAGGCATCTACTGTATCGCCATGGGATCCAGCGAGAGCAAGGTTGCTGTGGCCTCAACGCCCAAATATGATCACAGCCATCGCATCAAACACGACCGTCTCTCTCAACTTGTGGACCCACGGTCTCCATCTGTAGCCATTGACCGCACACCTATTCAGGTAACGTTAGCTGACAAGGGCCATCATTTTGATTTGAAAATAGTTTATTATTTGAATACTCGCATATCATGTGTAATTGTTCTGTTTACTGTATCCGTATTGTATGTATATTGTGTAAATTCCTGTATAGTGTTTAACTTGCAGCACCATTTCACAAATTCTGGGTACATGTACTTGTCGAATAGAGCCCCACAGTGGAGGTGTCATAAAATCTACCGGTCAAACAGGGAAATAGTTCCAATCGTTTTACATTCATTTTTTTTTTTAGAAACCCTTACATTTTAAGGGCTGTGTTTCATGTAGGCTTACCCTGGTGTGACGTTTTGATAACCTTGCAAATCTCTCAACGTTTGCCTGTATTTACCCCCCCCCCCCCAAAAATGAAATGCTAATGTTGCTATCATAAAGAACTACAAATGCCATGATCTGGAATAGACTGCTGAATCCAGGCAAATTTAAGAATTTCTGGATGAACTATCTAATGTTAGCTAAATGTAGTAGTTAATGAATAAATAGGCAATTTCTTTAAATGGACAATTCTGAACTGTCTTGTGCAAGTTTTAAATTGACAATACCTGTTAGCAAAGGTGTCAGCTAGAGATGCCTTGCAGGGATTTGTAGTTTTGAATGATGTCTACTGTGACTCTAATTATCATTTTAGGATCTCAGAGTTAATAGTGCCGAATATATTGATAAAAGTCTCCTTGTCCGAGAGATTTACATGGTTATCAAAATGTCACACCAGGGTAAGCTTACATGAAACACAGTCCTTATTTTAAGTGTTTCTAAAATCCCCTATGGGGGAAATATGATTGGAACCATTTTCCTGTTTGACCCCTAGGTTTTATGGGTATTATGACACCACCACTGTGGGGCTCTGTAAAGGTGATTCTGATTCACTTCCTGAATTGGTTGTACACCAACATCAAATACACTTCTCTTTTTTTCATCTGTGCTGCCAACATTACTAGATTGAACACTAAGATTACTAGAGACGATAGGGCAGAGACACTACCAAAAGTAAGTTTGTTTTACAGTACAATAGCATTGTATCTGGTCAAACACAATTTGAAATTGAAGATATGGAAAATAGGAGTGGCAATATTGTCAGCTATTATCCTCAGTAGTTTTCCATTGAAGTTGTCAGACCCCGGTGGCTTGTCATTGATAGACAACAATAATTTTTACCTCTTCCACACTCTACGGAATTCAAAAGTACAATGCTTGTCTTTCATAATTTACTCAGATATAAATGGATGTGTAGTGTCAGCGTTTGTGGCTGGCACTAAGTGCCTAAGTCATGCCTAAGTTTGCAAATCTTGCCAATGGAAAAAAATCATTAAAGTAGTTGGCAATATCAGTGTTTTTTGAGAGGAATGAGCCATCTGATTCAATGACTGATGGAGCCGAGTGTGCCTTTTTGACCAAAACTTCATTTAAGGTGCGCCAACGCTTTTTACTATTTCTTTATAATTAATTTTTGTTTCATAGTATAGTTTAGTCACATGGTTTCTCAATTTGCAGTATGTTTGCCAATTGGTTGTACAGCCAGACATATTTTCCATGCTTCAACTAGAGGTCGACCGATTATGATTTTTCAACGCCGATGCCGATTATTGGAGGACCAAAAAAAGCCGATACCGATTAATCGGCTGATTTTTATTTTATTTTTTATTTGTATTAATGACAATTACAACAATACTGAATAAACACTTATTTTAACTTAATATAATACATCAATAAAATCAATTTAGCCTCAAATAAATAATGAAACATGTTCAATTTGGTTTAAATAATGCAAAAACAAAGTGTTGGAGAAGAAAGTAAAAGTGCAATATGTGCCATGTAAGAAAGCTAAAGTTTAAGTTCCTTGCTCAGAACATGAGAACATATGAAAGCTGGTGGTTCCTTTTAACATGAATCTTCAATATTCCCAGGTAAGAGGTTTTAGGTTGTAATTATTATTGGAATTATAGGACTATTTCTCTCTATACGATTTGTATTTCATATACCTTTGACTATTGGATGTTCTTATAGGCACTTTAGTATTGCCAGTGTAACAGTATAGCTTCCATCCCTCTCCTCGCCGCTACCTGGGGTCGAACCAGGAACACATCGACAACAGCCACCCTCGAAGCAGCGTTACCTATGTAGAGCAAGGGTAACAACTACTCCAAGTCTCAGAGCGAGTGACGTTTGAAACGCTATTAGCGCGCACCCCGCTAACTAGCTAGCCATTTCACATCGGTTACACCAGCCTAATCTCGGGAGTTGATAGGCTTGAAGTCATAAACAGTGCAATGCTTGAAGCATTGTGAAGAGCTGCTGGCAAAACGCACGAAAGTGCTGTTTGAAAGAATGCTTACGAGCCTGCTGGTGCCTACCATCGCTCAGTCAGACTGCTCTATCAAATCATAGACTTAATTATAACATAACACACAGAAATACGAGCCTTGGGTCATTAATATGGTCGAATCCGGAAACTATCATCTCGAAAACAAAACGTTTATTCTTTCAGTGAAATACGGAACCGTTCCGTATCTTATCTAACGGGTGGCATCCATAAGTCTAAATATTCCTGTTACATTGCACAACCTTCAATGTTATGTCATAATTACGTAAAATTCTGGCAAATTAGTTCGCAATGAGCCAGGTGGCCCAAACTGTTGCATATACCCTGACTCTGCGTGCAATGAACGCAAGAGAAGTGACACATTTCACCTGGTAATATTGCCTGCTAACCTGGATTTCTTTTAGCTAAATATGCAGGTTAAAAAAATATATACTTCTGTGTATTGATTTTAAGAAAGGCATTGAGTAGTTAGGTACACGTTGGAGCAACGACAGTCCTTTTTCGCGAATGCGCACTGCATCGAGCTATATGGCAACGCAGGACACGCTAGATAAACTAGTAATATCATCAACCATGTGTAGTTATAACTAGTGATTATGATTGATTGATTGTTTTTTATAAGATACGTTTAATGCTAGCTAGCAACTTACCTTGGCTTCTTACTGCATTCGCGTAACAGGCGGGCTCCTCGTGAGGCAGGTGGTTAGAGCGTTGGACTAGTTAACCGTAAGGTTGCAAGATTGAATCCCCGAGCTGACAAGGTAAAAATATGTTGTTCTGCCCCTGAACAAGGCAGTTAACCCACCGTTCCTAGGCCGTCATTGAAAATAAGAATGTGTTCTTAACTGACTTCTCTAGTTAAATAAAGGTGTAAAAAAATAAATTAAAAAACGGTGTCCAAAATTACCGCATTCCGATTGTTATGAAAACTTGAGATCGGACCTAATTAATCGGCCATTTCGATTAATCGGTCGACCTCTAGTATGTACGTACTGTCAATGTGGGGACGACGTCATCGATGGCTTCATCAATAAGTGCAATGACTGAAATGGTGTACTCCTCAGTGCTATTGGAGGAATCCCTGAACATATTCTGGTCTGTGCTAGCAAAACAGTCCTGTAGCTTAGCATCTGCTTCCTCCTGACCACTTTTTTTTATTGATCTAGTCACTGGTGCTTCCTGCTTTAATTTTGGCTTGTAAGCAGGAATCAGGAGGATAGAATTATGATCAGATTTGCCAAATGGAGGGAGAGCTTTGTATGTGTCTCTGTTGTTGGAGTATAGGTGGTCCAGATTTTATTTTTTATAAAACATATATATATATATATCTCCCCCCTCTGGTTGCACATTTAACATGCTGATAGAAATTTGGTAAAACTGATTTAACCTCTCTTGGGTACGTGAGACTTTAGCGTCCCACCTCTTCAACAGCCAGTGAAACTGCTGGGTGCCAAATTCAAATAAAGAAATACTCATTATAAAAATTCAGAAAACAAAACATATTTTACATAGGTTTAARGATTAACTTCTTGTGGATCCAACCACGGTGTCAGATTTTAAAAATGTTTTACGGCGAAAGCATACCTTACGATTATTTGAGAACATAGCCCACTAGACAAATCATTACAAACAGTAACCAGCCAAGTAGAACAGTTACACAAGTCAGAAATCGAGATAAAATTAATCCCTTACCTTTGATGATCTTCATATGGTTGCACTCAGCAGACAATCATTTACTCAATAAATGTTCGATAAAGTCTCTTTATATCCAAAAACCTCTGTTTTGTTTGCGCGTTTTCTTCAGTAATCCACAGGCTCAAACGCAGTCAAAACAGGAAGACAAAGAAATCCAAATTGTATCCGTAAAGTTCATAGAAACATGTCAAACGATGTTTATATTCAAACCTCAGGTTGTTTTTAGCCTAAATAATTGATAATATTTCAACCGGACAATAACGTCGTCAATTTAAAAGGTAAACAAGAAACGCACTCTCTCCGTCCACTCATTCAGACTGCTCTTACTTCCTAATTTTTCAGGATACAAGCCTGAAACAATTTCTAAAGACTGTTGACATCTAGTGGAAGTCATAGAAACTGCAATTTGAGTCCTAAGTCAATGGATACTGTAATGTCATTGAGTAGAAATAGTGTCAGCTCTATTTTTACTATTTTCTAAATTGTAGAATAATCGTGAAGACACAACTTTTGAAATAACACACATGGAATCATGTAATAACCAAAAAGTGTTAAACAAATCAAAAATATTGATATTTGAGATTCTTCAAAGTAGCCACCCTTTGCCTTGACAGCTTTGCGCATGCATACATCGTGTAACAAGAATGTATTAATCTATTTCAGGTGAGTGGAACTGTCTCCTGTGTCCCAGTTGTGGTGGAGAGAGACTGCTCCATTCTAGCCAGCGACCCTCGGTCACCCTCAGTCGGTGTCACCCGCACCCCAATGAAGGACTCAATGAGAGGTAACTATCTTAACCAAGTGGCAAAGCTATCCAGTCAAGCAGTGGAAGGCCGTGAACATCTATGGCTCACATACTCCCTTGAAAAAAATCTTAGCCTGAAAAACAAGCCTGCGATAGTACTGTTTGTCCCTTTTTGAGAAACCGTAGCTAGTATAAATTCCTCAATAGTCAGAATTAATCTATGAACTCAATTGTAATACGTTTTTGCAGAGGAGATCTTAGTCGCACAATTTTACATATTATGTTTGCAGTATTTTTCAAGTACATGAAAACAAGTTGTCTCTTGAATGACAAACACTTAACTTAATTGAAGAATCCTTACTGTTGACGTATCGCTGACGAAGGGGTGTGGACTTCGGCTACCAAACTTCAGCTCGCCTCAGGAATTTGCCGAAGACAAACTTCCGCGGCGTAATATATGCCAAAACTGTTTCGGATTAGACGCATGCGCACGCCTTTAGGTCCAGGGGTGGGTAAACCTTTTGGTCTGAGGGGCATATTGGGACATGGAAATTCAACAAAGAACTTGATTGAATGAGCTTGCTGGTCAGATATGTAGTTTTCCCACCCCTAACGTAGCAGGCATAGAAGAAACGCCTGAAACTAGACACCCCCCCCCCCCAACCCAACCTACTGGTCTTGATGAGAAGGATAACATTTTGGGGGGGGATGTGCTCCTCTGCACTGTTCAACCAATCCAGTAAATGTGGCGGAGTTAAGATGGCGTGTCGCCTTGTTAATGTCCAAAGTGGTAGTCTTTCCATTTCCCTTGAAAACCGGAACATTGTTGGGGACTCTGCAGAGGCTACCCCTGCCCAAAACTGTAGATGCAGCATTGCCCTTTCAGTACATTTTGAAAAAGCTTTTTGTCAAAGTTATTTTATTTTAAACTTTTGACTTGTTTTTTTTTGTTCCTCCAGTGACAGTTGGCTCCTTTGCCCGTCGCCTCGGCATGCTCCTCCACGGTGACTCTGTAGAACTAGTTGCCCCTTTGCCCTTTAACAAGTTTCCCAACCTCAACGTGGAGGAAGAGGCAGTGGTAGAGGGAGAGTTAGGTTCCAGTGAGCCCCTTCTCTCCCCTCAGCCATCACAGGTCTCAGGTGACATGATCCAGCCCTCTCCCCAGAGCGTGACTAGTCATACGCTTCTCATCCAGAGCCCCTTCGTTCTCGTGGCGGAGGCCCAGATAGAAGTCGAAGCCGATTTCACTCTGGAGGAAGCCGAAGAGGCCAAAGAGTCTTCACTACACAAGCGACTGAGTATGAGCTTGATCACCTGCCACGATGGTGTCGTCCCACCACCGACCTTCGCCGAGGTGCACTACGACAGYCCTGCGTCTCCTCTCCCTGAAAACGCTGCTGCTGAACTCCACAAGGASGAACCTGACCACGCGTATGCCCTTCCCTCAGTCACCTCTGACCCCGCACAACCTCTGACYCCCATGGCTGAACCATCCATCCCCACCGTTACAGAGTTCACTGAAGTCACTGTTGCTACGGAGATGGAGGAAGTGGAGGTCCCAACTCCAGTGGAGGAGCCAGTGATGCCCGTCACACAAGAGTCGCCTGTTGTACCATCCACCACAACCACTGGCCCAAGCCCCAGCGCGAGCCAGCAGCAGCCCCAAGCCACTGGGATCCGCTGCCCCAAATTTGACACCAAGAGCCCCAGTCAAGTGGTGTTCAAGCCCCAGTGGCTAGGGAAGGGCTTCGGTGCCACAGGGGTGAGGGCCAGAGGGAGAGGAGGCAAGTGGGGGTCGTCCTCTTCACCACTCTCCATCCAGGTTGGAAACAAGAATGCAGCCAATGAGAACAAGGGGCAGTCGGTTAAACCGAAGCAGAGAGGTACGTGGGTGTTTTTATTGTCTATCATTTTTCACACAATTTCCTGTGATTTTTTTAATTTTTTTATATAATAATAATTTTTATAAAGCTTTCTCTCCTCTCCCTTGTGGCAGACAAGGCACTCATGGCTGAAGGCCGCTCCCCTCTGCAGATGCTCAAGGAGACCAACTCCCCCCGGGAGCAAGCTACACAGGTATATAGATGGTGTACACTAGGGCTGTGACAGTCATGGTATTTCAGAAGATTGGTCACCCATTCAAGTCAATGATGGTTGGACTGGCGGCCGTAGTGAGGTCGTCATTATCTGGGCAAGCGGTAAAGCCGAAAAACCTGTATTTAATTAAGACCAACAAAAACTACTTTTTGTTCTCATACATTTTGACTTTGCCACTGGCCCAACTAGTGGGAACCCCGTTGCGAGTGTACCCATCAATATGTGCTGTGATTTGTTGATTCAACTCAACTGACATAACAAAAAATACATTCAATTAAATGGTGACATCATTCTACGTTACCATGGAAATGATTGCATCACAATACCAGGCAGCCGTTGTGCATGTACCAATGGGTTTACCAGTCAAATTGCCAGGGTCAGAGGTTGCAAGCCCATTCCATGTGTGTTACAAGACCTTGCTCGTTTCAACGAGGAGCAGCAGAGTTTCATCACGTTGTAAAGAGTCCATGTTACTGCGGAAACTGACTCAACTGCCCGGCAGTCCCGTCTACAGTCAGCTGTCCGTTCCACAATGATATAAATAAATGGTTTTTGTAGACATTTATTTTATTTTCATGACTGTCTTCATCCATAACGGTCTGTTATACGGTAATTGTGCCAGCCCTAATGTACACACTTTTCCCTCAGATGCAAGTACATGTGCAGTTCCCTATCTCACTCTTGCCATCTCATTCGTTCATGTCTGCGCACACTAAAGCCTAAAGAACAGGATTGATCTATTTGGTGGGTCAGAGGAAAAGGAACAATCACAACGGCTTTTAAACCTGTGGTCTAACTGAAAGGTCCGGTCTCTCTCTTCCCTCCCTGCCCGTCAGATGAAGCTGAAGGTGTCCACCCCAGACAGGCAGAGGCTGGGTCAGATGGACCGGAGAGTCCTGACTGTGTCCATGGACAAGGAGAACAGATAGACGGACGTTGCAGAAGAACATGCACAAACACTAACTGGCCAGTGTACAGAATCTTGCCATGTTTCTATATCTTTCTAAAAACAAGCCTTTTAAAAATGTACAGCCTTTTTTTCTTTTTAACTGACTTATTCAAACTGCTAACAAATTATCATTTGTGTACGTTGCTTTTGGAAGTGTCATCGATATGATTTGTCCGACTGTTTCTTTGCATTTATTTCAAATGTCCATATCAGTGTTTTTGCTATCCTGTCCTTTATGTAAATAAATTTGCTTTAAATCTTAATCTGCTTTTTTATGCTCTTAACTGGAATACACCAGTTAAGTTTGAAGCAAGATGACATGTTTTTATTAGTCTTAAGGTGCTAAGTAAAGCCATACCTTAAGTGTAAGAAAAGCGCCTTGTGAATTTACTATATGCACAATGTTCTGATGGTAAAGACAGGCTGTCCAAATTGTCAAGTGTGTGATGCGATTTGAAAAGACAAATAGTCACTTCACATTGAGTTGCTACTATGTTTTGCTCGCACGACAGTGGTAAAACAAACCACTGTCAATTAGATATACACAGCCAGGTAAGGTTTAAACTCCTCTGACAAATGTGAAATATTGTGGTCTTGTGCATTTGCCATTTCTATTTTGTTGTCAGTGAACCATAAGCTCTATATCATCCCGTCTGTCCAGCCAACAGTTTACTGAGCGCTTATGCCTTTTTGTGACTAGCCATCGGGAAGTAGGTCAAAAGATTAGACCCCAACTCATGGTAAACATATCCTATTAATCACGTACGTATGTAAACTTTCAGACACACACTCGTGTAGAAATCTGCAGGCGAAACAATTTTATTCTAATGTGGCCATAAAAATAGAAAACCGTAACTAAACAAGGGAATTCTCTAACCAACACACAAACATCCGCTTGAAACAAATCAATGCTTAGATATTCATCCTCTGACAAACATTTTAACTCGCCTCGAATATAAAAGCATGTAACGTCCTAGTTATTGTAAACCTACAGTCTATCAGTGGTCATTTATTTTGTTATTTCATCCAAGTCTCTACCGTTTCCATTTGGCAACTGCTCTTATGACATAGGAAATATATTCATATAACGCTAGAATTCAGTTTGAACCTTGACATAACAATCAATCATTCATTGATGCAACGATCATGTTTTTCTACAAAAGTCCCCCCTGCCTAACTCTAAACTTGAGTCGGAAGTAGCAAGAGACGACAGACTCGTCACAATTCTTCTCTCAAATCGAATAAGACTTGGCACAATACAAATAAATAACCTTTCACCCGTGGCTTCCTAGTCTCCCCCCATCCCCCTCTTCAATCTACCAGGTTTCCATGATATTCTTCCTCTATTCCCCTCTCCTTAGTCTTTCGCTCTGTCTGTTCTCTAGACTAGAGGACTGACTCAGTTCCATATCTTCAGGAAGCTGTCCCAGGATCCTGTGCAGCATGCCATTCCGTCCGAGGATACTCCGATGCAGCTCACCCTGTTGTCATGACCAGCCAGCACTCCTGAGCCATGAAGAGAATTACATCAGTATAGAATGGATGCAAATATTGTTTGCCTACATTGCATCCACATTCTCTCTCCCTCTAATTCTCCCTTCGTCCACTCACATCTCCTTTCTCTTCTCACCATCCCCTCTACTTCCCCACACTGTCTCCCCTCTCTTTCTGCCTCCAGCCCCTCCAGTCACCATCTTTCTCTCCCCAACCCTGCATACTCACCCACACTCTATCTCCCATTCTTTCTCCCTCCGTACTCACCCACTCTCTCGGCTTTAAGCATGTCCCAGATGTTGACGTTGAAGTCATCGTATCCGGCCAGTAAAAGGCGGCCGGAAGGGGACGGAGCGAGCGAGGTCACCCCACACATGATGCCCGAGTCCTGGTAGGTGATGAGCTCCTGGTCTGCCCTCAGGTCGTACAGCTTACAGGTGGCATCGTCTGAGCCCGTTATAACCGCATTACCATTGGGGAAGAACTGGACAGAGTGGAGAGGACAGAGGTTGGAGGTCACAGCAGTGGTCTCTCTAACTGTGGTTCTGGAGAGCTACAGAGCGGGTGTAAGCTTTGGTTCACCTCATTAAATGAATCAACTTTTTGAGCAACCAGTTGCATCAAATACATTTTTGGGATATTGTACGTTTTGATAAGTGTTTTTTAAAAGCTTCAATTTGTAAAAACTTGGAAGTCATTGTTTGTCCATGTGAACTGCCGGGTGCAGTGCATCTATCAGAATACTAAACTATTAGTAAACAATGAATAAATGCTGGGGGTCCTCTGTCCTCACCCCGATGGCGTTGATGTCACTCTCGTGGCCGCTGAACGTCTGTCTGCAGGTGGCTTCCCTGATGTCCCACAGTTTGGCCGTGAAGTCACACGCCCCCGAGATGAACATCTTGAAGTCGGGGGACACGGCCAGGGACATGCAGTCACCCAAGTGGCCCGCGAAGATGGTCTTCTCTGTCCCTGTCTCAATGTCCCATAGAACACTATAACGTTTGGACAGAGGGAGGGAATAGGAGGAGAGGATGGATATWGAGGTGGGCAAAGAAGACCGCAGGGACAGGGTCAAAGAAGAGAGGGTTGCGATGGAAGGGCGAAAGAAGGCAGAATGTTTAGGACACCATTGCAGAAAAGTAATAGATAAGACTATGCGTATCAAATGAAGGGTACAGTATAACCCATAGAATTAGAATGATATAGAAGCATTAACTGGTTGGACTGATCTCTGGTCAGTCATTGTAACCCCGTATTGCACACCAGACTCATAGAGACTCCATCTCTATGACCTTACCAGGTGCAGTCGCCAGAGCTGGTGATGATCTCACTGTCGCTAAGGAAACGACAGCAGGACAGGTAACCTGGGCAATAAGAGAGAACACCATCAGAGCCATACAACACAAGCATGCTGTATTGGATAGACTATATAAATACTACCTCGTATGTTCTTACATTGACTTTGATCGAAACGACTCATCGTTAAACGTGTTGCCCGTAATGCTGTCTTAATGAATGCAAATAGTGGGCTAAGTGTCGAGTGGGGTACCTGTGTGTGCGGCCAGCTCCCGCATGACCTTGACGTTGCCGTCCTTGCCCTTGAGGTTGTAGATGGAGCACATGTTGTCGAGACCGCCACACGCCACCATGTTCCCCGAGGGCGCGTAGGCACACGTCATCACCCACGACGACTTCAGAGGGATGGCGCTCACCTGAGCAGAGAAGGAAAGTGATTCCTCACGTGGACCAGTGTGTGTATGTGTACGTGCCTGTGTGTCACACCGCGTTTGTCAATGTGAGCACTTATACGAGCACTTGATATTACAGTATATTGTTGATGTTGCAGTATATTGTCATTACATGCCGTATTCATGCAAAAAACACTGTCCCATGAGCAAAACTCCCCAGACTGTAAACCCAGACGCAGTCCGCCATACCTTGTTGGTGGTCAGGGTGTCCCATACTATCAGCTTTCCATCTTGAGAGGCACTGACACACAACCTGGTAGAGAGAACAAGACCGGTGTAGAGACAGACAGAAAGAGAGAGACCGAGTCCAGTAAAAGATCCAAGGACCTGCAGCAGCTCAAGATAAATAGACAGACAGATCGATAATAGATACAGAGACTCTTTTGTACCAATGGCAGTCCGTCTTTAACACGACTGATCTAAAAAGCCACGACATGGTAATTGACTAATGCTACTGCACTTTTTCCTATTGCCAGGTGTTTCCAGCACAAATGATGACGGGGATGTTGATGCTGGTGATGATGATATTGTGTGCTATGTAGTTATGTCTAGCCACTATGGAGGAATATGTGTGAATATGTTGTCTGTTAAGTGTTCACAGTTGCCAAATGAGTTCCCCATTGAGGGACAATAAAGTTGTATTGGATTGTACTGTGTTAGACATAGAGAAGCGTTGTTCCAGAACCTCTTAGCCCAACACTGGTTCAGTTAGTAAAAGCTATCTTTTAGACCCACTAAATGTAGGACACCAAGTATTGTAAACCCAGGAAAACCTAATAAGCTTACTAACTTGCTACAACTGATAAAGAGAAGAGATGAGATGAAATGAGAATATAGGGAGAGGTAAGGAGAAGGAGAGAGGACAAAATGAACGAAGAAAAGGTGGTTTAGTGCACATTCAAGTTATAGTATCAGCAATAATTGATTGATTCAGGGATAGTGTTGGTTTAAAGTGTTGCCAGACTGTCAGTCAAGTGTTTCCTGGTTCCACTAATTTGTCCAATTAAAACAAGCTATGGGATTGCAACGCCAATCCAATTAACCAATAAACACAGAGCACCACGTGACGCCAGTTTTAAACCATAGCAGTATTTGTCACAGCAATCTGTTTGAATGAATGAATGAACAGATGAATATATATGTTACATAATGACATGATAGAACTAACAGAAATGATTGAATGAATACTTAAATGACTCAATAAGCAATTCTCAGGAAAAGAGTGCAGGCTAGAAGTCTGTGAAGGGTCTCTGTCTACTTTGAGCTAGTGTGTGTGTGTGTGTGTGTGTGTGTGTGTGTGTGTGTGTGTGTGTGTGTGTGTGTGTGTGTGTGTGTGTGTGTGTGTGTGTGTGCCTGTGTGTACATATGTGTGCCTGTGTGTACGTATGTGTGTGTGTGCTCTTGTGTATGGCATATGTGTGTTTACTTGGTGTCAGTGCCCCAGTGCATGGCATAGATCTTGGCCAGGTGACCCCTCAGCGTCTTCCTGGTCTTCAGCTGGACACGCCCCACCAGCGTCGTCCCGGCAACCGCCTCCTGCAGGGTGGTGTCCTGCACTACCTTTCGGGCCTCCTGTAGAGGGATGGTTGTGTATGGTCAAGTTACGGTTATAATAACTATGGTCCACTTAACTATGGCTAAAACCACTGTCATAACTATTGTAATTTTTAAGGTGTGCTATTGCTGCTGCAACCTGGKCTCAGAAGAAAACGTATTACATATGACTAAACTACTGTTTACACCTACTCCTCCTGCCTTTGGACAAACAGAGAGGTCAGGGGTGGGGATGTATGGTCATAACTGTTGTCATAGATATGACTATGACTGTGGTGTTATGAACACCTATACACCTTACTGTCCAGAGGATCAGAACAGTTAGGATTTGTTATTATTGTATTAGGATCTCTTTTAGCCCAAGGGCTAGTTTTACAAGAGTTCTTAAGAAATGTAAAAAAAAACATATAGAAATTAGAAAAACAACAAAAGCTAAAATAAAAGGACAAAAACACAAACAAAGTTTCACATCCCTATTACCTGGACATATTACGAGATATTTGGTGGTCTATAGGATAAGGATTCTTGTTCAGTTTATGGTTGATGATCATGGTAAAATTTTCAGCAAAAGGCAAATAGTTTAGTAAAGTACGAGCATATGAGAGGAACACAGACATGCGTTATATTCACACTAGTGATTGATTATTGCCTAGCAGTTCTAAAGGAGACCCAGCATCTGGAGGGCTGCCAGTTTGAATCCTGGGTCTGACCGGGAACAAAACAGGCGGGAAGTGAGCTGGCAAATAGAGTGTTGCTGGTACCAAATCCTTGAGTTAAAAGCGGACGTCAAAATCTGGTTGGATCCTGTGTGCATTTGACCAATAACGTGATCTTCATCTGAATTATTGATTGATAACTGACAGTGATCTGATCTTTGAGGTTGTCCGCCTCCTTTCGCAGCTCCTCCATTTCGCCCATGGCCAACGGTTGGTAGGCGTCGTCACCGATGGAGACAGGAAGGGAAATCAGGTGAGCAGACGTAATCCTGGGGAAGAGAGGGGGAAAAATGTAACATTGCATTTTATCAGTTCATTAYCCATTCTTCTCACTGTAATGTCAGTCTGTTACCTGTATACAGCAAGACATTAGATATTTATGCATGTTACCAGCTTTTTAGATCAAGGTCTACCCACCCTTTTCTTTGTTGTTTAGCTACTGTTTTGCAATTCAAACCTCCCTCAACTACTTTGCAAACCCTCACAAACACAGGCACACACACACAAATACCCATACACTCACAAACCCACACCCATAGTCAAACAAGCTCACTTGCACAGATRTGCRTATGCACACACACATGCACGCACACACACATACATACAAGCGTGCAACTATATGAACTAGTTAATATAGCACATACTGCATATGCACGAACACACTTTCCCACCCCGATTGTAAACTCAAACCTGTGTGGTGTGTCATCTTAATACTAACACTTTTCTTGTTTGATATCTCTCCTCGTGCTTATACTAGCTAAACAAACGCAGTGTTTAGTCTGCCCTTTTCTATCTCAATTTACTTTAGTGCCATAGACTTGGAAAGCTTTCCAATCTTACGTCAGCCCTGAAGGCACTTGTGTTTTTGTGATTCCAGTGACATCACATCACAGCGCTCTAACGATGCAATTAATCCTGTCGACTGAGTCAATGAGGACTGAATTGTTTTTTCAATGACCGAAATATTCTCAGGTTAGGCGTACTATACAGTAAAGACAAGAAGTAGGCATCAACTCTCTCAAGTATCTCTGTCACATTATCAAATTAGGAACTTTAGAACTGGCAATGGCATCAGACTGTTTTCTATGAAATCAGATGATAACCTTTACTTTAAAACACTCTAAACGTGATAATCACACAACATTTCATGTAACATCCGCACATCTAATAAGACATTTGCATAATATTTGTGACAGATTAAACGATTTGGATCTTACTCTATCTTACCTTGAAAACTACCAGGAGAAGAAAACCCTAAATCCCTGGCTTTGATCGTGTTCCTTTGCTGCAATCTCTCTCTATTTGTCTAAAGTGTCTCTGTCAAATCTCATTACTAAATGAATTTGCCTCTCATTTGTTTGAGGAGAAAGGTAGAGGGAGAGAGAAGAGGCAGTGACTCAGAGAAAGATGTTCCCTTTCCATTGTTCCTTGCTGTCCCTATCTGTCTAGTACTGTAGGATACATGCATGTGTGAAAACACTGTAAATCGTACGTCTAAATATAGAAATGCCTGAAACAATTAACCCTAAGGCGATTGCATCCATCTCAAGTTAGCTGTGCTCATAGGTGTCCTGCTCCCTCACCTAAAGGGAGTAGTATCCACAATGGTCACCTTATCTAGCCTTCATCTGATTTAGGCCATATATTTGGTTCCCTGAGAAAATTACGTTTATAAATAGTACTAACCCAATAAAACGGGACCGTTTAAAAAAGAAAAGAAAATGTGTTTCAACTGTGCTATTGCCCTTTTGCCATCCTGTCCCTGAGACCCTGGCCTGCCATTGTTGCATGCGATTAAATTCCTGCTAGAGTTTGTCGCAGAGTGGAGTGCATTAACACGGAGAGAGGGAGAGAGGGAGAGAGAGAGAAGGGGGTGGGGCTGTGTGTAGAGGCGATGCAGTAGAGAGTGAGTTTAAATCCTAGTGGCTGAGATTTTAAAGGAAGCCTTTTGATTCAAATCTGCTCTCATCCGATTACTGACTGCTCTTTGCATCTGGATAAGAGGTGGAGAGAGAGAGAGGGGCGTGATGGAGAGATGAGAGAGGGAGGGGCAAACTGGTGGTGGTGGATAAGAGGGAGGGAGAAGGGAGAGAAGGGGGTTGTTAAAATCCAGGATAGGGTGAGATAGGTGATTTCTGTATTAAGTGGGCAATGGACTTGAGCTAGTGATTGTAGGAATGTGTAAGTCAGATCTTGTTTTCTCGCTGTAAATGTTTCACCTTTTCACTATTGACACGCCATTAGTATTGTGTCACATACTATTAGGCAGATTGAAAAACGTTAACGGTAACCGGTGGCCATCCCTTAGTGAGAATTTAGCACTAAAACAGGCCTTTCTGAGAATGGGACTGAAGAACTGTTTCCAATTTGTAGCAAGACACTTTAGTTTTGATTTGAACGACGACGCCTTGAACTGTATTTCCGTGCTATGAAAGGGTCTAACACAAAGTACCACGTTTCAGCACCTATGCCAACTAGACACCCACAACGCTAGTGATACCCCCGGCAGAGAATCAAATGTATTCCAAAATGGATGTATCAGAGGAAACACTGTACAATGCTCTTAAAAAACAAACACTTAAACAAAGGATGTGATCATTCAAATGGACTGCGTTTAGACAGGCAGCCCAATTCGGATGTTGTTTTCCCACTAATTGGTCTTTTTTACCAATCACATCAGCTCTGGAAAAAAAAAAGATCTGATGTGATTGGTCAAGACCAATTAGTGGAAAAAATATGAGAATTGGGCTGCATGTGTAAACTGTCTGTCAATAGGGAAAAAATCCACTTAGAAGATATGAATGAATGTTATCCTTTAAGATGATCTGTAAGCAGAGTATTGCATTAGTAGTGCAATAGCAATATTACATGCATTATAATATAGAAATCATACGTAAATCCTTATGATAAAAATGTAAAACATTCAATTAAACATATCCAATCCAAGTTAGTGTTGTTTCTCCATGTGATCTCCAAGGAATCGACCATGCTGCCATGCTACCATACTTCTTCAATTAAATTCCCTACCATGTTGTAGAGAAGAAAATGGATTCATAGATTTTACAGTATCGATAAACTGTTATTTGTCGCCATTAAACGGCACCCTCGTCATAGTGCTATCAAATGAAATGGATACTTATCCCACAGATCCACTCACTTTGATTATATGAGAAAATCAKGACACACTCAATCCAGAACTAAAAGTACTTCTACACTCCCCAAACTAATCTGGCGGCAGCAGGCAGCCTAGCGGGTAGCCCTTTCTGCAGTTAATTACCAAAAGTGCCCTCTTTGGCCTCATGGCTGGAGTATTACTAATATTTTTCATCATTTCATCATTGATAAAGATGATGTCAAAAAACCTGATGACGATCCAGTGTTTCTATGTCAAACAGTGCGTTATGTTTCAGTCTTCTGTGACGTATATAAAGTGTAATATTGGGATGCAAACTCAAAATGGTATACATTTCAACTTCATATCTGACATGGTACAGATGTCTTATTTTTTTTAAACCATGTGTATGAGGTGTATACTTTTGTTTCAAAGTAGATTTGTTTAAGACTACCAAGAATCACTCTGGGTGACCCTGATTTAGCCCACTGCAGTAAAAGGTTAAGAGCATTGGTCCAGTAACCGAAAGGTCACTGGTTTTCATCCCCGAGCCGAATAGGTAAAAGATATGTTGATGTGCCCTTGAGCAAGGCACTTACCCAAATTGCTCCTGTAAGTCGCTCTGGATAAGTGTCTGTTAAATGACAAAAATGTACAAATCTGTTTCAACCAAGAGCTCCATATACAGCGCTACTGTGACCAGAGGGTTTCACTTACACATCTATTCACATATCCAATCAAAAACTATAAATAAAGAAAACAACAATTGAGGTGTAAAATACAAATGTATGGCTGCCTACTCACCAAATAAGGAAGTTCTCCAGTGGGTTTCTTAACCTGTTCTCACTTTTCAGGGTCCCTCTGTTTGGTTGTCATATGTTTACCCCTCTTCTGTTACTAGATGTTTTTTATTCAGTTTTCCTGTCCCACACAGAATGGATATTCCACTCTCTTGCTCTCTCTCTCTCTCTCTCTCTCTCTCTCTCTCACACTCTCTCTCCTGTGAGGAACAGATGCGGATTGGAGCGGATGAAGAAAGATCAGGGATGAGGGGATAAATCCAGCGATGGACAGAGAGAGAGAGAGATAACATGAAGCAGAGAGGGAGAGAGAGGAGAAGAGAGAGAGAAGGCGGTGGCGGGGTTTCGGGAGCGGGAGGGCTGTGAGAGAGAAGAGACAGAGAAAGAAATGAGCGAGACAGACAGAGAGAGAAAAGGGATAGAGAAAGAGGAAGAAGAAAAGAAAGAAAGAGAAGGAGAGAGAGAGAAGAGAAATCAGACGACGAGAGTGGGGAGCCATACGCGAGAGAGAGAGTGGGAAGCCATAGAGAGAGAGAGAAGCGGAGGAGAGAGAGGAGAGGAGAGAGGAGAGAGAGAGGAGAGGAGAGAGAGAGAGAGAGAGAGGAGACAGAGAGAGAGGAGGAGAGAGAGAGAGAGAGAGAGGAGAGAGAGAGGAGGCAGAAGAGAGTATGGAATAGGAAGAGAACGAGGATCGATAGAGGAGACGAAGGAGAGACGAAATGAGAGAAGAGAGAGAGAGAGAGAGAGAGAGAGAGAGAGAGAGAGAGAGAGAGAGGCATGCAAAGCACACCAAACAAGGTGGGCAAACGTGTCATGGGGTCAAAAGACAGGAACCGGTCCTGCATTAATAAAAAATTCAGTAAAAAATGCACTCCTGGACATGGCTTTTTATGGTGTGGTGTGAAAGCATGTGACTGGCAGGGGGCTTCAGTGTTTTGTAAACTTGAGAAAAGTCTAATATTAGAAAAGCCAGTAGCACAGACAGACAGAGAGATGGGGACCAGACGAGGGGACATTGGCGACACATCGCAATGTGTCTAGTACACCTGCATGTATGAACCCCTAAGGCCAGCACCTCAACCTGCCTAACTATGACCTGATGAAGATACASGTTTGCTACAAAGCCACATGGGTAAGAATAGAGTAGATTTGATTGTCCTCTGAGAAGGACATTCTCTTTCACAGGCTCGTACCATGGTTCATAGGTGTGGTCCATAATACTGTATTTACGGCACTTTCATATGTGCCACTTTTCATGGTCTCAATGAGCTACATTATACCGTTCAAAAATATGCATTAAAAAAGGCAACTTGCTAAAAGTGAGACACAGTAAGAAGGAGATAGACAGAAAGAGTGTCCGGGGGTGTGTGTGAGAGAGAGAGAGAGAGAGGAAACAAACACAGCGAGTAAGCGAGACAGGCAGAGCGAAAAAGGGACAGAGAAGTTTCACCACATTGCCCTTTGACTTTCTGAACTTATCTTCACATGGATAGTTAGTATTAACCCAGTACTTCCACCCTCTCTCGCATGGTCAAATAGCAACAGGACTCATTGAGCGAACAGACACTCTCCTTTTTCTGACAGCGCTGACGCTGGATTCAGGGGAGAGACAGAGAGAACGTGAGAGAGAGAGAGAGCTGGAGAGCAAGAGGTACGGCGGGGCATGTGAGAGAACCAGCGTGAGGCCGAGAATTACAATCTATTAAGCTTTGTGTGGTCGTCTCTATTGGTCTCGCACATTCAGCTAAGCTACACGTGCCAGCAGTGAGCCTGCAGAGCAGCTTTTGGCTGCAATAGGGATGTGACAGCAAGGACAGAGCACTGAGCCTTCTGTTGCTCTGTGATGCTATACAGCATAATTATAATACTACAGCCATTAGCAGCCTACTGTCCCTCTCTCCAAGTCTTAAACAAAGGGAAAGGGGAGGATGGGATTAAATGTCAAATCACACAGCCAGAGGAATCAGCCATCAACAAACAACCTGGGAAGACACTGAAGTGAAAGCCTATCTAATACTAGACTACCCTGTCTCGGTCAGTCGTTGCGCTACTTGTATGCATGTCTTTAATTGTCACCTTTGACCAATGTGCTTCTATGGTGTGTTGGCAGTAACCAACATTGATATGACAGGATCACTCAACTTGACTTGACAGTATACAGTATCAAAAAGGGTTCAATCAAACCGGCCTTACAGTAGCTAATGTCTGCTTAAATCTTAATAGGACACACTGAAAAGTATATATACTGTCTCTTATACACATCTAGATGTGTATAAGAGACAGGTCCTGGAGTGGCCTAGCCAGTCTCCAGACCTGAACCCAATAGAAAATCTTTGGAGGGAGCTGAAAGTCCGTATTGCCCAGCGACAGCCCCGAAACCTGAAGGATCTGGAGAAGATCTGTAGGGAGGAGTGGGCCAAAATCCCTGCTGCAGTGTGTGCAAACCTAGTCAAGAACTACAGGAAACGTATGATCTCTGTAATTGCAAACAAAGGTTTCTGTACCAAATATTAAGTTCTGCTTTTCTGATGTATCAAATACTTATGTCATGCAATAAAATGCAAATTAATTACTTAAAAATCATACAATGTGATTTTCTGGATTTTTGTTTTAGATTCCTTCTCTCATAGTTGAAGTGTACCTATGATAAAAATTACAGACCTCTACATGCTTTGTAAGTAGGAAAACCTGCAAAATCGGCAGTGTATCAAATACTTGTTCTCCCCACTGTAGATATGGACATGTGTATACACTGAGTGTACAAAACATTAACAACACCTTCCTAATATTAACAACCCCCCCCCCCCCCCCCCAMTTCGTCAGGGCATGGACGCTACAAGCTGTCGAAAGCGTTCCACAAGGATGCTGGCCCATGTTGACTCCAATGCTTCCCGCAGTTTTGTCAAGTTGGCTGGATGTCCTCCTGGGGGACCATTTTGATACACACCGGGAAACTGTTGAGCGTGAAAAAACCCAGCACCATTGCAGTTCTTGACACAAACCGGTGTGCCTGGCACCTACTACCTTACCCCGTTCAAAGGTACTTAAATATTTAGTCTTGCCCATTCACTCTCTGAATGGCACAAATATACAATCCAAAGTCTCAAGGCTTAAAAATCCTGTCTCCTCCCCTTCATCTACACTGATTGAAGTGCATTTAACAAGCGACATTTCACCTGGATTCACCTGGTCAGTCCATGTCATGGAAAGAGGAGGTGTTCCTAATGTTTTGTACACTTAGTGTATATACTGTATGTAATATGGATGTGGATCCTTACTCAATTAGAGGAAACACCATAGAAATAGAACAGTAATATATCTGTGGAAAACACTATCACATCAAACTATAAAGAAAATTATTCAACACATTCAAATGACGTGTTCCTTTACGCATTTAAATGATATGGTGGTGATGTTTTTACTATCTGACCCATGACTCCTTTTACGTTGTATGTTATATCAAAACAGATTTGGATTGATTACTAATCGTGTGATATTCAACAGATGAAGTACAGCCGATATACAGTACATCCCTTGTATACACACATAGACACATCATTTGACGCTAGATAGTGGGGTGACAGCGTGACAATACATGATATAGATGTACGCCTGCTTAAACACAGATTAACTGAGCCTTTTAGGGAATGCAGCGGCTGGAGAGGGTAGGCTAAGGGATGGAAGCGGTTAAAACCAGGAGTCCATTAACAGGCCAGTCGACCCAATTCTGCAGCACCCGCAGATTATCACACGGGGGGGAGTGAGAGAGTTAATATGGGTCATAAACAGTGCTTGACTGGCCGTGACGGGGGAGAAGGGTGGGAGATATAAATGGGGGAGTCTTTTAATGGGAGAGAAGATGGGAGTGAGTGTGTCAGACTGGATGTAAATTATGAAATGAATTCTAGTTGGATTATGATTCCATATTCTAAATGGGAGATTTCGTAAACATCATAAACAAATGCACTCATTTACGAGGGATTAACGGTAATCTCTCTTTCCATCTTTCCCCCCTTCTGCATACCTCTCTCTCTGTCTCTCCCTCTCTCTCCGTAGCATCAGTTTTTTGTGCATTGCAGAGCTTTGTCTATCTCCCCCTCCCTCTTTGTCTTTCCCTTTCTATGTCAGTGTTTCTGTACTGCATGCCTCCCTGAGCAGGTGTGACATCTCTTTCTCCTTATCTGTCTACCTCTCTCCTCCCTTCCCCTCCTCTGCCTCTCTCTACCTCCCCTCCATCTCTGACACTCACACATTTACCCTCTCTTGGTTTCATGGTCTTCATCTCCACACAGTTCAAGGGCAGCCTGGCACTGAGGTAATCGGGTTAATGGACTCTACGAATCCACACCTATTATCTCAACCTCCCTCAGTCTCACTCACTCTCTCTCTTGGCACATGCAGTTGATGTTTTAACCCTTTACACTCGTGGGAATTGGCCTATATGGATAGGGCTACATTGAAATGTTTCTTCCAGAACATGTATGAAAACCATATGCATAACCATGGTAGCAATTGAAAGGGAACAGTTTGTAGATAATGTGAGTACGCAACAGTTCAACTGACACGAGACTGAATTGAAACATTACACTTGAGTTTATGCGCATTTGACATTTACGGTACTTTTCGCCGGCCGCATTTGTTGATAACGAAATCAGAAAATATTCTAGATACGTATTATAAGATATTCCTGGAAAATGCTCTCCTAGCTGTGCCGTCGAGGAACTAGAGCAAGCACCCTTGTGGTTGTTTTGTTTGGAACACAACCCTGCGTCACAGCCATCACACAATTACTGGTGTTTTTTACGCAATCCATAAACGGTCCATTTTAAATCGCAATCTGGTTCAGGTGAGCATGATTTGAAAGCTTGTTCTATTGACAACATGACTTGCTGAGTTTTGTACGATCTTAGTATTAGGCTTTCACAAGGCAATTCAGAGAAACAGATCGTAATTTTGGTGCGCATAGAAAGGAGTCATGAGTACATTCAGGTGCGTGTGCCGCAGCAAATTGTCTTAACAATAAACAAACATAAGATCATTCTGTACAGAACAACCCAGGGTATGATGCCATGTCACCTTGTAACTGTACATCAAACAGTGATCTTAAACGTTGACATGAGTTTTAGGATTTGGAAATGTGAAGTGCACATTTGGACCATATGGGTATTTGGCTTGCTTGTATGACTTCAAAAGCTGTATTTATTATAATCCGCAACGTCGCATCTTTCAAAATACATCGAGTCATCTTAAATGTACAGCATTTCGCTCACTCAGACAACAAAACATTTGCAAAGGTGGCCCAATTAGCGGGAGGGCAACTTCTTGTCGAGCGCTGGTGCTCAAATTCAAAACGGCAGTCAGTCAAAACCCATACAGCGCTGGACGCGCAGAGCCAGAGCTCTAACGTCATGGATAGCATGTTACTGTACAGCCACTACGTTCTAAATCTGCCTTTTTCAACCCGCAAAAGGGTATGGGTGTAAAGGGTTAAACAGTTGGTCATGCAGGAGGGTTGGAGTTGACCTTTTAACCTTCTACAGGGTTGTGTATGAGAGCTTTTGTGGATGTCAATGTTTAATATGTCATGTTTTTAATGTGCATGTGTGTAATGTATGGCATTGACCCAATAAAGGGGATTTCAAAATACCTCTTTCAGACAGAGGGAAGACGCCACTTCAGAAGCACCTCAGCTATGGCTTTTCTTCTATATCTGCAACAAGGGCTTTTTCATTCTCACTCCCTCTCCACCATTTTGAATAACTTTTATTCAATTCCTTTTACTTTTCTCCAGCAGGTATGTAACAGTTATTACATAGCAAACACTAAGGCATACACTGTAACACAAATGGACTGATTGTCAATTTTCAACGGAGGGGGTGGAAAGACACACAATCACACAACACAGTCTCAAAGAGAAAGACTGAGGGAGCAAGAGAGAGCGAGAAAGATGGACAAAAATACCTTCTTTCATAAATGGTCTCACAGACAGAGAGAGAGAGACAGAGAGAGAGGAAAAGAAGTGAAAGTGAAAGAGCGTGGGTAGGGATTGAAAAGCCTGGTGTAAAAATAGAGAAGAGTTTATGGTCTTTTGGGAGAGGGGACTGGTGGCTGGACCGGGACGGTCCACCAAGTAGGACGGGGAGGTGAACAGGACTACCCCGCTGTTCAGCGTGGGTGGTTCAGTCTTTAAATCCATCACAGCAGCTCATCACAGCTCGTCCTTTCCCCCCGTCACTCTGCCCCTCCCTCTACTCCTCGACGACTGGCTTCCGCTTCTACCACTCCGAGCAGGGGTGCCCTCTCTTCCCTCCTCTTTTACTTCTCCTCCTTTCGTCACACTCTGTCCATCCGCAGCCCACAGGGCCTCAGCCTCCTCCCTCTCCTGCATGAGGCACAGAAGGTACAATAATGTGAGGTAAAGTGAGGTTGAATGGACCGTATTCACACCACAGCCGTGATCAGACAAAATCCAGGCTAGCGGGGTAGGAAGCAGAAGTGCTCCTTTAAAATCTAGGGAAAATTGTGCTGGAACTTTCCTCAAGTTCAACCTTAAAATTATAGATCATTAATAAACCGACCAACGGTAAAATAAAAAAGTGCCTATTGTCACATGTTATTTGACTACCAACCCTAGCTGACGTTGACTTATTCTTCAAAAGCGCTATCTAAACAAAAAGTTAATTAGCATAGGGAAAATAGCTTTAAAATTGTCAGCGCTAGATGTGAAAAATGAGAAAGAAACAACCATTACATTTGCATGTATGTTCTGTTTGTTTGTCTGCAGCTGATCTTGTTGCTATGTACAGTACATTGCTATGAACAATAACCTTGCAGTCACTTTTGTAACTTCACCGCTTGTGGTAGAAGTTCACCTTAACCACTGATCTAGGATCAGCTTCGCCTACCTAACCATTAATACAGTACAATACATTTATTTTAAAAAATGGTTAGGGGCAACACTAACCAATTTCAACTTCATTTCCCTACCAAGATGGCCGCCAGCCCACATTACCATCTAGCGAGCAGTCGGTCCTCCCTTTTTTTTAACTCTATAGCATTATAGCGTTAGCCTGGTCCCAGATCTGTTTGTGCTGTCTTGCCAACTCCTATGGTTATTGTCATGCCAAACATATCTGATCTGGGCCAGGCTTATATAGAGCAACCAATCCAATAACAGTTCTCACCATATCCCTGTGGTGCTTCTCCTTGGTGAACCAGAGGGCCAGTGCACACCTGCGGCCAGCGGTCACCGCGGTCACACCATGGGGGTTGACAGGACCGGAGGAGAACCCCACCAGTCGACCACAGGCGGGTTTCACCCGGGCCTACAGAAAGAAAGAGAGAGCATCAGAAAGGGTAGCCTCTATAAGGGCCATGCTATAATAGATAGAAGAGGCAATATCATCAGAACTTACTAAGTACACACAACACAAACTATTTGTTCTTAATTTAGCGTTAGGGCAAATATTAGGTGTACAGTTACTGAACGGGTTAAGGTTCAAATTGCATACGTTAGAAAGCTGTGCTTCCATCCTTTCTAGCATGGCCAGATAGTGATGACCGGGTCACGGTGTGGCCGGCGGGGCATAGGTCAAAGTTCATGTGAAGATCAGCCAGTGTAAAGTGTTCTACTTGAGTTTTAAATGTCAAGTGACTTACTGTGACAGTCTTGGCATCCCTGTCTGTGAAGAAGAACTCCCCACCGTCAAAGTCATCGTTCAGATAGAGCACAGCGCTGGAATGGAATCAGACATGGTCTTAGTCGGCATTTAACAACAAGTCTAGTCAAAGTTGTCAGTTGCCATCTGTATTGCTTAGTCAACAAACGTAGTGGTGCTATATAACACACTGCCAGAGGCACATCACATTATTTACTCACACCCTCCTGCCTGAAATCACAGAGGAACTCTGGAGCTCTGTCAGAGTAACCATCGGGTTCTTGGTCACCTCCCTGACCAAGGCCCTTCTCCCCCGATTGTTCAATTTGGACAGGCGGCCAGCTCTAGGATGAGTCTTGCTGGTTCCAAACGTATTCTATTTAAGAATGATGGAGGCCACTGTGTTCTTGGGGACCTTCAATGCTTCAAAAATGTTTTGGTACCCTTCCCCAGATCTGTGCCTCGACACAATCCAATTCCTTCAACCTCATGGCTTGGTTTTTGCTGACATGCACTGTCAACTGTGGGACCTTATCTAGACAGGTGTGTGCCTTTCCAAATCATGTCCAATCAATTGAATTTAGTGTTGTAGAAACATCTCAAGGATGATCAATGGAAACAGGATGCACCTGAGCTCAATTTCAAGTCTCTTTGTGTCTGAATACTTATGTAAATAAGGTATTTAAAAAAAATATATATATATAATAAATAAATATATATATATATATATATATATATATATATATATATATGAGAAAAACATGTTTTTCTTAAATCAATTTAAGAATAAGACTTTAACGTAACAAAATGTGGAAGGGAAAGGGGTCTGAATACTTTCCGAATGCACTGTATTTACTTATAGCGTACTCAAGCAGTCAAAAGTGTAGTATTTGGTCCCATATTCCTAGCACGCAATGACTTCGTCAACCTTGTGACTTGTGACAAACTTGTTGGATGCAATTTGTTTTGGTTGTGTTTCGGATTATATTTCGCCCAATAGGAACTGAAAGGTGAATAATGTATCGTGTCATTTTGGAGTCAATTGCATTGTAAATAAATATAGAAGATGTTTCTGAACAGTTCTACATTAATGTGGATGCTACCAAGATTACGGACAATCATGAATGAATCATGAATAATGATGTTCATAACCCCACAATCATGAATATAGATCATACCCCCACAAAAATGCTAACCTCCCCTATTATATGTAATGGTGAGAGGTTAGCATGTTTTGTTGTTAGCCTCTGAACGTCATCTCACTCATAATTATTCATGATTCATGAATGATTTTTCTTAAATCTTGCCATTATCAGGATTAATTAAAGTTTTCAGAAACATCTTATCTACTCACTTAGAAGAAAATAAAACTCCAATCACCATTAAGTTACTATTGTGCAAAACATAACACAATCAAAACAAACTGCAAATGCATCCGACGAGTTTGTAAAGTCACATGTTTGATGTAGTCATTGTGTGCAAGAAATATGGGACCAAATACTAAACTTTTGACTACTCTGATAGGCTGTAAGTGAATTTCTCCAAATATTTATGACTTCTTCACACTGGGGGGACAAAATACATAAAGTGCTTTCATTTGTAAATGGCAAAACAGATATGTATGAAAATACCCTCAAATAAACAGTTACATTCTGTACTGTCGCCTCATATGAAACAATTGATCTCAAATCCAAACTGCTGGAGTATAGAGCCAAATGTACCATTTTAGCTTCACTGTCCAAATACATACACATGGGAGTGTATGTGGTATTGTATAGCTCAACTACCAAGTCTTGTTTGTGTGTTTTTTTTTTACGTGTAATTACATGTCTGTGCATGCACAGTGCAGACATCTGCATGCTCCTGTGTGTGTGCATGTGTTTTGCCAGTCTGCGTGTGTATGTTTGTGCGTCCTGCCAGCTTGTGCGTGTGGGTGCGCATGTATGAGTGTGTGTGTACCTCAGGTCTCTGTGTGTAAAGGCAGGTGGTTCTCTCCAGCACTGTCTGGTCTCAGGTTCCAGTAGACAGTTGTCCACATGAACAGGGTGAGACAGGTCCAGTCTCCCCTCCTGGTCCCCTGGACAGAACACACAACACAAGAGGGCCATGTTCATTAGGCACCAAATGGAAGAAAATGGACTGAAATAGGGAGGGACTACCTGGAGTTGTTCAATAAGAAACACTCATTTTAGTTTTCCGTTGCAAAACGTTTAAGACTGTTTCCCATTGTGTGCCCTAATGAACACGACCCAGGTAACACAACGGGTGACATAACACAAAGCAGATAAGACACCTGATACAAGTCAGGGGTTAGCTATTGGGTTACACTATAAATGGGAAAAGCGTGACGAAATCTAGAGGCCTTAACCCTATTTGAATAGTAAAGCTTTGCGCCATTTTGCATTCAGACCCACAAATGTAATACATAATGGAATCAACAGAACAGATGGAAATGAACATGAAATATGAAGACATCATTCCAAGAAATAGAGGGCATTGCTTGAGTGGACCATACCTGTGATGGCACTACGGCACACTAGATGTGTGTAGGAGAAATGGAGTCCTGAGGGGCTCCTGAAGTAGGAGTGCAAGAGGGTTCTCACCCTCTCCCCCATCTCATGCAGCAGCTTAGCGTCTGATTGGTTCACCATGCCGTCCTGAACCAACTGCAGACCAGAAAAGTGTTCAACTGTTCATTAGCTATGTGGCCATGTGAGACAGAGAGAGATCGACAGACAGACGGATAGACTTAATCTCGAGATGCATCGTTTTCACCTTGACAGCTCTGAGGACAGTCAGGCCCTCAAACTTCTCATGGGGTGTGTGTGGGGACCGTCGCCCCCGGTAACCGTCCCCAGCGGACGCAGCTGCCTGTCAGAGACAACATAGGAAGTCATCATGGAGGATATGAGCTTACAGCCCTGTTGGAATACTTCTGCTATTGCTGAATTCCAAATCCACCCCTGGCTCATATCCCTAAGAACCATAAAGATCAGGGCCTGAATTCATAAAGTGTATATACACTACCGCTCAAAAGTTTAAGGTCACTTAGAAATGTCCTTGTTTCTGAAAGAAAAGCTAATTTTTTGCCCATTAAAATAACATCAAATTGACCAGAAATACAGTGTAGACATTTAATGTTGTAAATGACTATTGTAGCTGGAAATGGCTGATTCTTGATGGAATATCTACATAGGCGTACAGAGGCCCACTACCAGCAACCATCACTCCTGTGTTCCAATGGCACATTGTGTTAGCTAATCCAAGTTTATCATTTTAAAAGGCTAATTGATCAGTAGAAAACCCTTTTGCAATTATGTTAGCACAGCTGAAAACTGTTGTTCTAATTAAAGAAGCAATAAAACTAGCCTTCATTAGACAAGTTGAGTATCTGGAGTATCAGCATTTGTGGGTTCGATTACAGGCTCAAAATGGCCAGAGACAAAGACCTTTCTTCTGAAACTCGTCAGTCTATTCTTGTTCTGAGAAATGAAGGCTATTCCATGTGAGAAATTGCCAAGAAACTGAAGATCTCATACAATGCTGTGTACTACTCCCTTCACAGAACAGCGCAAACTGGCYCTAACCAGAATAGAAAGAGGAGTGGGAGACCCCGGTGCACAACTGAGCAAGAGGACAAGTATATCAGAGTGTCTAGTTTGAGAAACAGATGCCTCACAAGTCCTCAACTGGCAGCTTCTTAACGTCAACAGTGAAGAGGCAACTCCAGGATGCTGGTCTTCTAGGCAGAGTTACTCTGTCCAGTATCCGTGTTCTTTTGCCCATCTTAATATTTTATTTTTATTGGCCAGTCTGAGATATGGCTTTTTCTTTGCAACTCTGCCTAGAAGGCCAGCATCCTGGAGTCACCTCTTCACTGTTGAAGTTGAGACTGGTGTTTTGCGGGTACTATTTAATAAAGCTGCCAGTTGAGGACAATAACAATGTCTACACTGTATTTCTGATCAATTTGATGTTATTTTAAAWKGRMMAAAAAAATTGCTTTTCTTTTAAAAACAAGGAAAATTCTAAGTGACCTTAAACTTTTGAACAGTAGTGTTTATATTATATTACAGTACCAGTCAAAAGTTTGGACACACCTACTCATTCAAGTTTTTTTAATTTTTTTTAAACTATTTTCTACATTGTAGAATAATAGTGAAGACATCAAAACTATTAAATAATACATATGGAATCATGTAGTAACCAAAACATATTTGAGATTTTTCAAAGTAGCCACCCTTTGCCTTGATGACAGCTTTGCACACTCTTGGCATTCTCTCAACCAGCTTCATGAGGAATTATTTTCCAACAGTCTTGAAGGAGTTCCCACATATGGTGAGCACTTGTTGGCTAATTTCCTTCACTCTGCATTCCAACTCATCCCAAACCATCTCATTGGGTTGAGGTCGGGTGATTGTGGAGGCCAGGTCATCTGATGCAGCACTCCATCACTCTACTTCTTGGTCAAATAGCCCTTACACAGCCTGGAGGTGTGTTTTGGGTCATTGTCCTGTTGAAAAACAAATGATAGTCCCACTAAGCGCAAACCAGATGGGATGACGTATCGCTGCAGAATGCTGTGGTAGCCATGCTGGTTGATTGTGCTTTGAATTCTAAATAAATCACTGACAGTGTCACCAGCAAAGCACCCACACACCATCACACCTCCTCCATGCTTCACGGTGGGAACCACACATGCGGAGATCATCTGTTCACCTACTCTGCGTCTCACAAAGACACWGGGTTTGAACCAAAAATCTCACATTTGGACTCAAGACCAAAGGACAGATTTCCACCGGTCTAATGTCCATTCCCAGTGTTTCTTGGCCCGAGCAAGTCTCTTCTTCTAATTGGTGTCCTTTAGTAGTGGTTTCTTTGCAGCAAATCGACCATGAAGGACTGATTCACGCAGTCTCCTCTGAACAGTTGATGTTGAAATGTGTCTGTTACTTGAACTCTGTGAAGCATTTATTTGGGCTGCAATTTCTGAGGCTGGTAACTCTAATGCACTTATCCTCTGCAGCAGATGTTACTCTGGGTCTTCCTTTCCTGTGGCGGTCCTCATGAGAGCCAGTTTCACCCATAGCGCTTGATGGTTTTTGCGACTGCACTTGAAGAAACGTTCAAAGTTCTTGAAATTTTCCGTATTGATTGACCTTCATGTCTTAAAGTAATAATGGACTGTCGTTTCTCTTTGCTTATTTGAGCTGTTCTTGCCATAATATGGACTTGGTCTTTTACCAAATAGGGCAATCTTCTGTATATCACCCCTACCTTGTCACAACACAACTTATTGGTCCAAACACATTAAGGAAAGAAATTCCACAAATTAACTTTTAACAAGGCACACCTGTTAATTGAAATGCATTCCAGGTGACTACCCCATGAAACTGGTTGAGAGAATGCCAAGAGTTTGGAAAGCTGTCATCAAGGCAAATGGTTGCTACTTTGAAGAATCTCAAACATATTTTAATTTGTTTACACTTTTTTTGGTTTTGATTCCATATGTGTTATTTCATAGTTTTGATGTCTTCAATATTATTCTACAATGTAAAAATAGTAAAAAATAAAGAAAAACCCTGGAATGAGTAGGTGTGTCCAAACGTTTTACTATATGTATATGTACAGTTGAAGTATGAAGTTTACATACACTTATGTTGGAGTCATTAAAACTCGTTTTTCAACCGCTCCACAAATGTCTAGTTAACAAACTATAGTTTTGGCAATTCGGTTAGGACATCTACTTTGTGCATGACACAAGTAATTTTTCCATCAATTGTTTACAGATAGATTATTTCACTTATAATTCACTGTATCACAATTACAGTGGGTCAGAAGTTTACATACACTAAGTTGACTRTGCCTTTAAACAACTTGGAAAATTACAGATAATTATGTCATGGCTTTACAAACTTCTGATAGGCTAATTGACATCATTTGAGTCAATTGGAGGTGTACCTGTGGATGTATTTCAAGGCCTACCTTCAAACTCAGTGCCTCTTTGCTTGATATCGTGGGAAAATCAAAAGAAATCAGCCAAGACCTCAGAAAAAAAAATTGTAGACCTACACAAGTCTGGTTCATCCTTGGGAGCAATTTCCAAACTCCTGAAGGTACCATGTTCATCTGTACAAACTAGTACAAAATAGTACACAAGTATAAACACCATGGGACCACGCAGCATTCATACCGCTCAGGAAGGAGACGCGTTCTGTCTTCTAGGGATGAACGTACTTTGGTGTGAACAGTGAAAATCAATCCCAGAACAACAGCAAAGGACCTTGTGAAGATGCTGGAGGAAACAGGTACAAAAGTATCTATATCCACAGTCAAACGTGTCCTATATCGACATAACCTGAAAGGCCGCTCAGCAAGGAAGAAGCCACTGCTCCAAAACTGCCATAAAAAAGCCAGACTATGGTTTGCAACTGCACATGGGGACAAAGATCATACTTTTTGGAGAAATGTCCTCTGGTCTGATGAAACAAAAATAACACTGTTTGGCCATAATGATCATCGTTATGTTTGGAGGAAAAAGGGGGAGGCTTGCAAGTCGAACAACACCATCCCAACCGTGAAGCACGGGGGTGGCAGCATCATGTTGTGCGGATGCTTTGCTGCAGAGGGACTGGTGCACTTCAGGCATTATGTGGCATGATGATTCTGTGGATTTATTGAAGCAACATCTCAAGACATCAGTCAGGAAGTTAAAGCTTGGTCGCAAATGGGTCTTCCAAATGTACAATGACCCCAAGCATACTTCCAAAGTTGTGGCAAAATGGCTTAAAGACAACAAAGTCAAGGTATTGGAGTGGCCATCGCAAAGCCCTGACCTCAATCCTATAGAAAATTTGTGGGCAGAACTGAAAAAGCATGTGCGAGCAAGGAGGCCTACAAACCTGACTCAGTTACACCAGCTCTGTCAGGAGGAATGAGCCAAAATTCACCCAACTTATAGTGAGAGGCTTGTGGAAGGCTACCCGAAACGTTTGACCCAAGTTAAACAATKTAAAGGCAATGCTACCAAATACCAATTGAGTGTATGTAAACTTCTGATCCACTGGGAATGTGATGAACAAAAAATAAAAGCTGAAATAAATCTTTCTCTCTACTATTATTCTGACATTTCACATTTTTAAAATAAAGTGGTGATCCTAACTGACCTAAGACAGGGAATTTYTACTAGGATTAAATGTCAGGAATTGTGAAAAACTGAGTTTAAATGGCCATTGATAGGCTTGGTGTGATTTTCACTATATTGCAGTTTCAGCTATTATTTCCCATCCAATGGGAAACACCAAAAGGGACAGGGCTCATTAAAGGGGAGTCTGAGGGAGTCTTGTTTTCTGAGCAAATAATATGCAAGCTTACGTTCGCTAGGCGCAGTACTGTGTTGCATTCCTTCTGATCTAGAACTCCGTCCAGCACGACGCGATTAGTTCCATTTAAAGAATTGTCGTCCATGCTGATGGTGACACCAACCTGAGGAACAGGACCCCCTGGGGGATGGAACAGAACGGAGGTATGAGTGAGACACAGGAAGAGGGTCCACACACACACACACACACACACACACACGCAAACACACATTTAAATCAAATAGACATTTATCAGATTATTGTTTCCCAATCCCGAGACCCGAGCCAATTATGTTTTTTGTCATTACCAATCCATCAATGTGTGCTTGTAACATGCCAAACACTAATGTTTATGCTTACCTGCGTAGAACCCACTATCGTCCATCTCCAACTCTTTCTCTCCCGCCTTCAATTTCTCATTCAGCACTTCCTTTTCTGCTCTGGAAATCAAAAAGGAAATGGCTTTCAACCGCCCAATAGCACTTCAAAGCCCTTTCTCTCYACACTCCTGTCCTCTTTTGCAGTAACTTCCTCCTTCACTTTTCCTCTTACCTCCATGTGTCTCTCARCAACTCAGGAACAACCTCCTCTGGAGTCCAGAGATCCTATATGGGAGGATTGTTCAGTTTGAAAGTAAATGTGAGTGACCAAATCAGATCCATATATAGCCTAGATATACAGTAGCTACTTTATGGCTCCGAGCCAAACCAGATCCAGCGATAATCAATAAACAACTTTATCATACCGGGTCGGTGAAATTGAAGTTGAGGTTTTCCATTCCGAAGTAGAGTAGCTTTTTCTCCTGCAGTGAGCGGCTCACATACCTGGCTATCTCCTGAGAATATAAAGACAGAGACCGAGGCTTAGACGCACCTTAGAGGCTGCTGCCCGATGTACATAGACATGGAATCAATGGTCACTTTAATAAATATATATTTTATCAATATATATATATGTCCCTACACCTGCAATAACATAATGTTTACATACTGTTTTACTCATTTCATATGTATATACTCTATTCTACTGTATTCTAGTCAATGCCACTCCAACATTGCTCGTCCTAATTTTAGATATTTCTTAATTCCATTCTTTTACTTTTCGATTTGTGTGTATTGTTGTGAATTGTTAAATACTACTGCACTGTTGGAGCTAGGACCTAAAGTATGTCCCTACACCCGCAATAACATCTGCTAAATATGTGTATGCGACCAATATATATACATATATACATATATACACACATATACATATACACATATATATACACATATATATATACACAGACATATATATACACATATACATACATATATATACACATTTTAATTTAATTAAAAGAGTGATGCCTACGGAGAAAACCAATATACTGGTCTTCACAGTAGAGTAAGATACAATAATGTATCTATCAAATTTGAGGAGTGTCGTTTATAAAATGAAACCTCCCTAGTGGGCCAACAGGCTAGGGGTTGTTGATTTTAGGCTGAGCACCATTAGTACCTGGGAGGGCTTTGTCCCATGTGCCTCAGTGTCACCCCCCAGTGTCTCTGTGTAGAGCTCCAGGTTACTGAGGGAGTCTTTGTCTGAGGGGTAGAACAGGAGGAGAGACCGCAGAGAACGCACCGCTCCTCCTAGATCGCCCGCTGCGGGAAATATGTGAGAGAGAGAGAGAGAGAGAGAGGGAGGGAGATGAGCTTTGATTGTTCACTAGATATGTCAACTCCTGTATGAAACACCAGAGCCTTTTTGAAATAATACATTTATTTCAGGTGCCATAGTCAGGCCAGTATCATCAGCTGCAGTAGAAGCAGAGTTACCATCATAATTGTCGTTCGCGTCATCATGTGGTCATTACTGTAACTTCAGATATGACCGTTCCCCTGTCTAACCTTTGAACTGTGCGATGTGTAGATGCTCCAACTGTGTGGGTAGGAAGTCCTCCTGGGCTGAAATCCTTCCGGGTCGCGTCGCCACCTGAGTCACACAGGCCTGCTGGCAGGACAGGAGGGAGAGGGAGAGTGCTGGAGAACAGGAGATAAAAATCACACGATAAGTAGAAGTAAAAATTAGAAAAGTAGAGAATAGCATAAGAATAAAATAGTAGGACAACTATCCTATACATGTCAAACTAATTACAATCTTTTCTTTGTTTTGGACCAAACAAAATATGCACTGCGTGACATTTTCAGCCCACTAGCAATGAATGAGCTATAGCCCTGCATAGACAACCAGCTTCATGAACACAAACATGTTTTTCCTGTGACCTGTGTGGTCCAGTGGTTAGTGCCACATGTGCAACCCAGCTTCCAATGCCCGCATGGGTTCAAATCCGACCCATGCCCTTCTGACTCACAATCTTTCTTACTTTTTCTGTCCTCGTCACTGTCCTATCTCAATAAGGATATATAAAACCCTTAAAAATATAAATTTTTAAACAAACAAACATGTTTTTCTCACCTGCAGCCTTCTCAAACACCCCGTCCATTCCRTCCTCTCCTCTGTTCTCAGGGAGCCGCTGTGAGGCGACCTCACACTGCGCCCTGCACTCATCAGTCTGTCTCAGTGTCTCGTTCACACAATCCACCCATTTCTCCACGGCGTGCGTCCAATCAGAGGAGGCCTCAGAGGTGAGGGCGGAGTCGTACAGGGCCTGTGGTTAATAGAGGAATGGAGGTTAGGGGTAAGAGGAGGGAGGAATGTTAGCTGGAAAGGTTGGCTATAATTGGTAAACATCAAGAACAGAGTGCGATGGAGAGGAGTCGTCGATGGCCTATACTCCCAATGGGCTTGGTAAGTATGGAAAGCATGAAGACTAGCTGGAGACAAGCAAAACAAAGCAGTGAAATTAACTGCATTTTCTTTTTTACTGTGAGGCTTTAGCGATATCAAAAGTCCAGTGAAGTCCACATGACGTATTCTCATTTATAGTACACTCCATTAGTAACATGTTATCAGGAATGCTGTGGGGGCATGCAGAGGTTACTGTGTGAGCCCAAAAGGCTTTTACGATTGGTTAAGTACTTAAGGTGAAGCACACAGAGAGGAATTTGAACCCTCAGGCCGACCACATGTGGGAATCAAAGAATATTTCTTACAACAAATAATACTTATACTTATTTATGCATCCAATCTACCATTTATTTGACAATTTCTCAGACGCACACAACCCTCTTCCTCTCCCACTCTTTTTCTATTACCCAGTGTTTCTCTGTCTCCATCTCTCTATCCTGGAATGCGTCCTCTGTTACTCCCTCCATCCGTCTATACTTCTCAATGTTGTTCCTCATCTCCAGGTGACTGGGGTTGGCCACGAAGAACGTGTGGGCTGCTGACGCCGCCTTCTGTACTTTCCCGAGCTGAGGAAGAAGAGAAGGGAGGAGAGAAAGTTGATAGAGAACGAGGTAAAAGATGAAGAGAGGGAGGAAGAGCAGAAGGCAGGAGAGGAGGGGAAAAGAGAGTGAGAACGAGGTAGAAGACGTAGAGGAGGAGGAGGAGGAGAAAGAGGGGAGGAGGAGGTAGACGATGAAGAAGAAAAGTTAAAAGTCCAGATGACCTAGAATACACGAAGACCACAGCTGTAGTTGTAGGATATTGTCGCTACAGTATGTAGTAAAGTGAGCTGGCACATTACATCATATAGGCCTTATACCAGAGTAACTAACGACCAGTGGAATAACCTATGTAATTGCTTTAACATGCAATTAGCACTTCAGAGCTATAATTCAACTGTCAGCCACGCATATGCACAGGAACATAATGAAACAGCAGGTGAGTATGGTAACAGTTACCTTCCAGTAGACCACCTGCAGGAAGTTATAGGGGTTCCGGGTGCTAAACTCGTACTCGATGTCGGCAGACACGGGAAGCTGTCCTGCGGGAGTGACAGCCCGTCCCAAACAGAACCGCACACACTCAGCCCGCTGCTGGACCCAGTCCACTGCCCATAGGTCCCACACATTCCCTTTCTCGGTGTCTGAGGACACACACACACACACACACACACACACACACACACACACACACACACACACACACAACATTACTGGAATGTACCATACCAGGACTGTCTTGCACTAATGACCATAAATAGGGTCCTCACTGACTCCTGTGAGATAATCTAGGACCTAATGCAAGCTGTGAATGTAAGTGGCAAACAGAAACGTGTGATTTAATATATTTCATGCATGCACAGAGTGCACACACAGGTGGAGACCGAGAGACATACTCTTTCTCACACATACCCTATGAACCGAACACATACAACACAGTAAACACACACATACCCAGTTTTGGGAGCCTGTCATGTCCCGCTGGCACACATTCTTTATGGCACTGCCGTCGGGTCCGAAATAGAGCCTCCCGGGTTGACATCGACTTTTCGAGCAGCTCCGCAGCTTTCTCCCACTCCTCGCTAAAGTATGCACGGACCCCGGTATAATACAAAACATCGTAAGAGGTTATGAGTCCGGACGCAGATCCTGCAGACGCCCCGATGCCTGCAACAGGAGATGTCAAATAGAAGAACGAGAAAAAGGAGTGAATAAAAGAGATGTGCAGCGCCACGTAGACAGAGTTGTGATTTGCGCAAAGCGCCATGGTACACCGTAGTTATTTTTGAGAAGGAGAGGGGGAGGGACAGGGCCAGAGGAAAGTAGAGAAAGGCAGGAAAGACGTGGATGGTAGTGATGAGGGGAGGATAAGTAGTGGGATGGGTGGAGAAAAGGAAAGAGTCAGTACACTTGAAAGTAGATTTATTGACACAGTAAATAACAGTGTTTGGAAGCACTAAAATAATGCTAAAATAATATTGTAGTCTAGCTTAGTGTACTTGCCTACAGTCTGTACACACTCATTCATAACACTGTATAGGCTACACAAAAAACATTGTTTCCATTCTTCATAGTGGCCTATTTTTTTCATAGCAGAATTTCTTAAATCGAACTATTTAGGCTATATAGGCCTACTTTAGCAACGTCCCACTCACCAAACATAAATTGTGGCAGGTCTGAACATGCAACATGTAAAATATTTACCCTGTTTGACTACAAAGTAATGTGTTCATCAGCATTAAAGGTGGCAGCTGATATGACACATCCAATCCTGTATCTTTTTCCACAATTTCATTGACATATTTGGGGTTTGTGTGAAGTTCTCTTTCCACCCACGCGGTGGCAGTAGATCATTTGGTGCTTTAAAAAACCCTGAAATTTTCGCCTTCTCTTCGTCGAAGTGGCGAGTCCTTAAACATGACCGTAATTACTGAAAAGGCTATGTGTGATATAAGCAGATGGTGTCTATTTTGCCTGTGCGTTTTATTGTATGTCTTTGTTAGAAGTTAAATAACGTTTTAATATACATTTGATTAATTGGCGATCTGAATTCATACTTAATTCATGTTTCTCTTTCAAACACAACATCGCATAATTGTGTGGTAGTTTGTACTCTATATATTACGATTACCACGCTACCCGGAGCGTGTTATGCGCGTTCGGCCTTGCGTCCACACAAACAGGGAGGCATCAAGCCATTCATTGGGGGGAAGACAGACAAACAGAGAGAGGGGAAGAGCAGTACAAACAGACAGTAGTCAAAGCTGCGGAATCAAAAGCTAGGGTCCAAACTCAGATGAACAAGTGTCCGACTGGAAGGCAGAATTAGTTAGTTTGAGATGGCGGAGGTAAGCGAGGTTTTGATGTCGGTTTTGTCTACAATTCGGGTTCCGAGGCCCGGGGACCGTGTCCACAAAGACGAATGCGCCTTGTCATTTTCTTCTCCGGTGAGTAACCGTCTTCTCATCTAACGTTATTAGCTTCGTATTAAACCTGTCTTTTAGATATGCTTTTTCGTTGGATATTTTTTATTTGTGTATTACCAGTTATACAGCTAGCTATGTTGGTAGTTAGCTAGTAACAACAATAGCTAGCTAACGCGTTAACTAGTTGGCTACTGTAGCTACATTGAGAAACGTTAACCAGCTAGCTAACATCTTTAGCATTCAGCTAACGTTAGCTAGTTACTGTAACCAGTGGTTGTCAAATAATTTCCGAATATCATCACGACCAGTTGTCAATGAACTCACAGTAACGATACGTAGTTAGCCAACGTTACCTTTCAAGTTTAACGCTAGTTAGCCAGTTGGCTAACTATAGCTGCCACTTGACGTGTCATTCCAACTGTTTAGCTAACTGACGTTAACTTGCTAGTTAGCATGCTAGATGATCACACTGTCGGTTGTAATGATGCTCTTCAATGTTATGAGTTGGTCGCATGGGTAACTTCAACTACTGTACGGTTACACCCAATAGGTTGTTGGGTAAACTAGCAGCTGTCCAGTTACCAAGACAGCCAATGTAATGACTAACCTTAATGTTCTCGCATTTTTAAAAATATTTTTTTTTAGGAGAGTGAAGGAGGCCTGTATGTGTGCATGAACAGTTTCCTTGGGTTCGGCAGCCAGTATGTGGATAGACACCACACCAGGAGCGGACAGCGGGCTTACCTGCACATCTCCCAGACCCGCAAAGCTCCAGTGAGTTACACACTGTTCCTTTAAGCCTTTTACTGAAGTCTGGCTGAGTCTAGCCAGCAATAGAGGCACTTGAGGCTGAATAGTGGCCAAACAACAACACATTGAGTGTCGAAATCAAAATTATTGCTCTCTAGACAGTACAAAAGTAATACACCTTTACACAGTATGACAGGGAACTGGCAGCATCTAATGACAATGTGCCATCAGGCCAGTTCAGCTAGTTTAAATGGCAGCTACTTGTGTTTGGTTTGCTCAATGTCTATAAGAAATTATACACTATGAATGAACCACCTTTCTTGTGGATGGAGACATTCCACAATTCACTAAATCTGAACTGTCATTTTCCCCAGAAGGAAGATGATGAGAACTCTGGATCCGGTGACCCACCCAAGAAGAAGCCCACCCGATTAGCCATAGGTAACAGCAGAGTTAACAGTAGCACATTTTCAGACAGGCCTCTGTGGGTGCAAAGAACCCCGAAGCAGCCTTCAGGTAGCCTGGGTACCAGTCTGTTTCTACTAACATTCCACTCCTTGTATTCCATGTCATGAAAAGCATGTTTTTAGCATATGACACAGAGTGGAATGATAGCTAAACATACTGGTACCCAGGCTAGCCTTCAGGGACGCTGACACCAACATTTTCCATTCTATCCGGTTGGAGCCAAAACTTTCAGAAATGACTCTGCCATGATAGATCAATGAAACTGATATAATGTCTATTTACACTCCTCCTCTCTGTCTCAGGGATCGAKGGAGGGTTCAATGTGGAGCAGGAGCAGTATGAGGAGGAAGTAAAGGTCGTCCTCTTCCCTGATAGACAGGAAGTTACATCCGATGACCTCGCCACCATGCCAGATGTTGTGAGAGAGAGGGTGAGACACTTTGTGGGTGAACACCTCAAGTGTTGCCTCAACTTTGCTAATTATCTCTTAAATGTTGTGTGTTTGTCTGTGTTTAGAAAGAGGCCCTCTCATTGCCATGGGCATGTGGTTTTGAATCCCTTCATTCATAGTTAGTGTATGCATTGGAAACTAATACGATTCTGCTTTTTTTTTTTATGTTAGAGGGAATGGTTGGGGAGATGGAAATTAATTATAATTTTGACACTGCAAATTGACCACAGCTAAGCCCAAAAAGAGATTGTATTTGAAAATATTTGAGACACGATCACTTCTTTTTTTGTGTGGGGAATACTTGGGAACAGATTTCCTAAAGTATACTCATTTTATCTGAATTTAGTATATTTTTTGAACAACTAACTTTGGGGGGCGCAAAAAACCCACTAGCGGGATGGTTTTGGCCCACGGGCAGCCTGTTGACGACCCCTGCTCTAGATATTACACTTAATATAGATTGACCATGCATTCTTGTTGTAACCACCTATAACCTTCTTTATATCCATTTAGGTATCTCTAGCCATGGCGGGGCTGATGTCTGCAGACTCAGTGTCTCATGCCCTGCAAGTGCAGCAGTGGGACGGCGAGCTGCGGGCGGAGTCCCGGCACGCCGTCGAACTCGAGCAGCTCAACAACGGCACCAAGATCCCTCCCAGGTGAGAGTCTGGTTAGGCTCGGTTGTTATTCTAGCCAATGCCAGCTCAGAACATCACAAGCATTCCGGCGTTAACCTCTCTGGTACAAGTGGGACGGTAGCGTCCCACCTCGACAACAGCCAGTGAAATTGCAGGGCGCCAAATTCAAAACAACAGAAATCCCATAATTAAAATTCCTCAAACATACAAGTATTATACACCATTTTAAAGATAAACTTCTTGTAAATCCAACCACCGTGTCCGATTTCAAAAAGGCTTTACTGCGAAAGCACACCATGCGATTATGTTAGGTCAGCACCTAGTCACAGAAAACAATACAGCCATTTTCCAGCCAAGGAGAGGGCTCACAAAAGTCAGAAATAGCGATCAAATTAAACTAACCTTTGATCTTCATCAGATGGCACTCATAGGACTTCATGTTACACAATACATGTACGGTATGTTTTGTTCGATAAAGTTCATATTTATATCCAAAAATCTCAGTKTACATTGGCGAGTTATGTTCAGAAATGCATTCTCTCAAACAAACATCCGGTGAAAGTGCAGAGAGCCACATCAAATTACAGAAATACTCATCATAAACATTGATAAATGATACAAGTGTTAAACATACGAATAAAGATAAACTTCTCCTTAATGCAACCGCTGTGTCAGATTTTCAAAAAGGCTTTACGTTTGTGTGTATGTATGTGTATATATATGTATGTATGTGTGTGTGTATATATATATATATATATATAACAATTTATTTTATTTTTTTTTAAAGTCTGTCACATCTGTGAATGTGGAATGTGTTTGGTTGGTTGATTGAAAACTTAATAAAACTTTAAATTGAAAAAAAAAAAAAAGGGCGAAAGCACACTTTGCGATTATGTTAGTTCAGCACCTAGCCACAGAAACCCATACAGCCATTTTCCAGCCAAGGAGAGGGCTCACAAAAGTCAGAAATAGCATTAAAATTAATCACTTACCTTTGATCTTCATCTGGTGTCACTCCCAGGTCTCCATGTTAGACAATAAATGTTAGTTTTGTTCGATAATGTCCCTCTTTATGACCAAAAACCTTCTTTTTGTTTGCACGTTTTGTCTAGTAAGTCCAGACATTTTTTTTTTTTTTTTAAGTACAATAAAAGTTAGTAGAAACATGCCAAACGATGTTTAAAATCAATCCTCCGATTGTTTTAGTCATAAATAATCAAAAATATTTCAATTGGGCAAAAGCTTCGTCAATAGAAAAGGAGAAACAAGAAAGGCGCGTTCCCGATCAGGCGCATGGCTGATGTCTGGAAATTTCCATTGGCCACTGATTGAAAGTGCTGTATCTCCCTAATTCTTCTGAGTAAAAGCCTGAAACAATGCCTAAAGGCTGGCCACATGTAGAAGAAGCCATAGAGCTCGTGAACTGGGTCCTAAGTCTTTGTATGGTGGATATGCTTTCAATGGAAAAACAGCCTTTCAAAATAATAGTACTTCCTGGTTGGATTTTCCTCGGGTTTTCGCCTGCCATATCAGTTCTGTTATACTCGCAGACATTATTTTAACAGTTTTGGAAACTTCAGAGGGTTTTCTATCCAGATCTACTAATTATATGCATATCCTAGCTTCTGGGCCTGAGTAGCAGGCAGTTTAATTTGGGCACGCTTTTCATCCAAAATCCCGAATGCTGCCCCCTACCCTAGTGAAGTTTTAAAGGAACTTGACAATTTTGCTCCTTTTGCTTCATAAATGTCCATTCATTTCATCATCGACTTGGATCATATACAAGGTCTGATGGCGTAATTAATATATTAAATAATTTGTCAACATGTAGCCTAAATAAATATGTTTTAGTGAATGATTGGCAGAGAATGAACAATCTCTCATTCTCCCTCTGTCTTCCTCTCCATCATTCAATGATTCTTCCTTTCTCTCTGCCTCTCCCCACCCACCCCTCTCCAACTTTCTCCCTTCGCGCCATCCTTGTCTTCCAGTGGTTGGCGGTGTGAGGTGTGTGACCTGCAGGAGAACCTGTGGATGAACCTGTCGGACGGAAGGGTGTTCTGCGGTCGCAGGTATTTTGATGGTTCCGGGGGGAACAACCATGCCCTCCTGCACTTCCAGCAGACGGGACACCCTCTGGCTGTCAAACTGGGTACCATCACCCCCGACGGAGCAGGTGATGGCAACACAAAACGAATACTTGGACACTTGAAACAACACAATTCTGTTTTATTTACCAAGTGCTTCTTACTAGTCCCAATATTCCAGCAGTCACAGAATCCATATTGACATGCTTACCCTTGAATTATTGAAAAGGGACAATTTAAGAAAACACTGGAAAGGAAAAGGACTCCAAGACAGTTGTAACTTGGTTAGAGGCTGTATTCTTTGAGCTTTTAATGTCTGACTTGCTTCTGTGGCCTTTCCAGATGTGTACTCCTATGACGAGGATGATATGGTACTGGATCCAAAGCTCCCCGAACACCTGTCCCACTTTGGCATCGACATGATGACCATGGAAAAGGTAGGACTGCCGAAATCAATAAAGATACAGGGTCTCGATGGGCAGGCTCTCTCATGCTGCAGTGTTGTGGTTTAAGGACTATTTTTCTTTAGTGACAGACATTTTCCTCCATGAATAAGGACTATACTTGTCCGTACTTGCCTTACCAGTGTTCTAGTGACAAAATTATGTTCAAAGCTGGCCTGGACCCATTTTAAATAGCTCATATTTATTGTGTTATAACAACAAAATGAGCGATGGTGCTCATTGTGGGATCAGTCCTCTCCATCTGGTTCATCTGTCATTGTCTTTCCATCTCCGGTTCCTTCCCCGTTTCTCTCTCTCCTCGACACCTCTCTTCCCATGCAGACGGAGCGTACGATGACAGAGCTGGAGATAGCGGTGAACCAGCGTGTGGGGGAGTGGGAGGTGATCCAGGAGTCAGGGGCCACCCTGCGGCCTCTATCGGGCCCCGGCCTCACCGGCATGAAGAACCTGGGCAACAGCTGCTACCTGAACTCGGTCATGCAAGTCCTCTTCACCGTGCCTGACTTCCAGAGCAAGTCAGTAACCGTCTATCACTTCTACCTCTTAGYCTGCGTCCCAGATGCAACCCTATTCCATTTCTAGTGTGCTACTTTTGACCAGGGCCCATTGGCCCTGAGATAAAGAGCAATTTAGACAGATTGTAAAAAGAGTGCTGGAAATTACTCACGAAACSCCTCTGTCGTGTGTGTGTGTACCCCGCCTCAGGTACGTCTCCAACATTGACAAGATCTTCAATGAAGCTCCAAGCGACCCCACCCAGGACTTCAAAACCCAAGTGTGAGTTTCCACCAAATGTTATTTTCTTTTTCAGTGCAGCATGCACACACTCACACAAGCTTAACGTTGTTATCCATTTCGCGTCAAACATAAATACGGTTTATTAAACCTGCCTTTTCCCAACAACCTTGAGACTACACACACCTGTGTCTGGAAGTAGCACAGAGTCAGGGTTATAACRCGTGTATTCWAAGCTAGTCACACTGGCAGACAACTGTTATGGCACACACATGCATAGTCATTGGCACTGTGAGATGCATGTGTTATGTTTGGATGGACAGTAGGTCATTGTCTGAAGGCCAGCCTTTCTCCACCAGATGTCACTAACCGTTCACTTATCTGAGAAAAAACAATCMATTTCTATGGCCAAGACTTACATTAGATAAGATACAGGGATGGTAATTGTTAGCACCTATTTTTAAGTATTTTGGGGAAAAATGCAACACTTTCCCCTAATTTATAAGACTGTTTAGTTTAAGAAATAGGATTTCTTCCGATGGATCAGTAATTCCTGTTTATATTATCCTCTATTTATACATTTTAAATTGACTTTGTTCCAACGTTGTTTGATGTTCAACATCTCTCCCTTATTTCAGAGCAAAGCTGGGCTATGGTCTGTTGTCGGGCGAGTATTCCAAACCAGCCCCTGACCCMGGAGAGGGYTCTGAACCCAGCTCTGAACCCAGAGTAAGTGAATGGAAAGCACKAGAAGATTGTGCAGGAACTTTTTCTTAAGTCAGAATGCTAGCAACCGTAGCACTGGCGCCTCAAACACCTGTCTCCAAACATGACAAGGTTTTTCTAGTTGTGTTTACATTAAGCGATTGTGTTTTCATTTTCCATGTGTATTGTCTAAATCAATTTTTTGGGGTTTCCAGGGTGACCAGGTTGGCATAGCAGCGCGTATGTTCAAAGCACTTGTTGGGCGGGGCCACCCGGAGTTCTCCACCAATCGGCAACAAGACGCCCAGGAGTTCTTATTACACTTCATTAATATGGTGGAGGTAAAGTCTTTCCATCTTCTGTCATCAGTCTCCCCCCCCCCCCCCCGTTGTACCCCATTTTCTTAGTTTTGTTTTATTAACCTCTACCTCAGAGAAACTGTCGTTCGGGGGTGAACCCATCTGAAGCCTTCCGTTTCCTGGTAGAGGAGAGGATCGTGTGTCAGCAGTCACAGAAAGCAAAGTACACACAGAGGGTGGACTACATCCTCCAGCTACCTGTGCCCATGGACCAGGCCACCAACACAGGTGAGGGGCTCATGGGAAATGTAGTTTGTTATTGTGTCAATTCCCTTGGTTTTTATTGAAGCCTCATTAAATAAGTCAACCAACAAGTTTTTATAAGTYAAATATATTCTTCACAAAGTAACATTTATTTAAATTGAGTACATCAATTATCCCTCTCTCTCCATCAGAGGAGCTGCAGGAGGCTGAGCGTCAGCGTGAGGAGGCAGACTCGTCGGGAGCCCCTACCCCCGCGCCGGTGCGCGCCTGTATCCCGTTCACAGCGTGCATGGCGGCGCTCAGCGAACCGGAGACGCTCACAGACTTCTGGAGCTCCGCCGCGCAGGCCAAGACCACCGCCACCAAGTATGACAACGCACGCGATTCACTCAGTCTATCAATCAATGAAATGTATTTCCCAACTCCAGTCCACGAGTACCCACWACAGCACACATTTTTGTAATAGCCCCGGACAGGCTCGCCTGATTCAACTTGTCATCAAGCCCTCAATGAGTTGAATCAGGTGAGTTTGTCTGGGGGTCCAACAAAAATGTGTGCTGTACTCGGGGACTGGAGTTGGAAAATCCTGAATTAAATCATCCCATCAATGCATTTTCCAAGGGAAAATGTAGTTTGTAATTGGTCTCGCTCTCTCTTCGTCCCTCTTTCAGGACCACCCGCTTTGCCTCTTTCCCTGACCACATGGTTATCCAGGTTAAGAAGTTCACTTTTGGACAGGACTGGGTCCCCAAGAAACTAGGTGAGTCGTCTGCTCTGCACACAGTGTAAACAAGGTCTACATGATCTTCTGTATTGAGTACCATTTTATTTTCATTTACATACACATGCAACATCTACACCTGTGGGTTATCACAGACGATATCAGTTCAATTCAAGTGGGAAATTCCATTGTAGTTGCTTGACAAGTCCAAGGAACAACACATTTTTAAATTACTTTTCCATTAATGTGAGAACTGAAATGTGGGATTAATGTGGCCCAGTCCCTGTCAACTAAATAGATGTTTGTTTGTCCCTGCAGACGTGAGCATTGACGTTCCCGACACACTGGACCTGACTGCGCTCCGTGGGACCGGCCAGCAGCCGGGGGAGGAGCTTCTGCCAGAGGTGGCCCCACCCCCTCTCATGACCCCTGACATGGAGGTCAAAGGTATCCTGGGTTCCCACGGCAACGAGGAGGACGACTCGCTCTACTCCCCACTACTTTGTCAGTCTCTGTCCTTTCTGACCTTTCCTTCCTTCATCCCTTCGTCCCGTCATATTTTCCTTTTCTTCTTTCCCTCTTATGTTTTCTCCATGTTTTTGTGTTTACACCTTWTTTAAAATTTGGTTTTGTATTTTCAGTGAGGTGATGTGAGTTATCATTTCAATTCTATGGTGGGAAAGAGACTTGGTTTTGCTCTTATGGTCCAGAATGAGTTTAATATGGTTTGCCAACGTGGTTTTATTTTGTTGGCCGTCTCCAAATGTCCAGTTTCTCAGCAGTTGTTAGGACCGTTCGTGACATCCTTATTGTTGCTGCTGTCTGTGGAGTGCATCCATATAATTAGACCCCCTCCCCTCCTCACTCTCTCTCTCTCTCTCAGCCCCAGTCCTGGACGACTCCACCGTGTCCCAGTTGTGTGAGATGGGATTCCCACTGGAGGCCTGCAGGAAGGCTGTGTACTATACTGGGAATACTGGAATCGACGCAGCCATGAACTGGGTCATGGGGCACATGGACGACCCAGGTAGGTCACGGAGGATCAGTTTTGTCAAATATACCATAAAACACGTGTGTCTGTCATGGATGTAGGGCTGTAAGTGGGTGGTGTTTGTTGAGAAATATACACTACCGGTCAAAAGTTTTATAACACCTACACTCATTCAAGGCTTTTTCTTTCTTTGACTATTTTCTACATTGTAAAATAATAGTGAAGACATCAAAACTATGAAATAACACATGGAATCATGTCGTAACCAAAAACGTGTTAAACAAATCAAAATATATTTTATATTTGAGATTCTTCAAATAGCCACCATTTGACTTGACAGCTTTGCACACTCTTGGCATTCTCTCAACCAGCTTCACCTGGAATGCTTTTCCAACAGTCTTGAAGGAGTTCCCACATATGCTGAGCACTTGTTGGCTAATTTTCCTTCAATCTGCGGTCCGACTCCGAAACCGGTCCGACTCCGAAACCATCTCAATTTGGTTGAGGTCGGGTGATTGTCGATGCCAGGTCATCTGATGCAGCACTCCATCACTCTACTTCTTGGTCAAATATCCCTTTCACAGCCTGGAGGTTTGTTTTGTCAATGTCCTGTTGAAAAATAAATKATAGTCCTACTAAGCGCAAACCAGATGGGATGGCGTATTGCTGCAGAACGCTGTGGTAGCCATGCTGGTTAAGTGTGTCTTGAATTCTAAATAAATCAGACAGTGTCACCAGCAAAGCACCCCCACACCATAACACCTCCATGCTTTACGGTGGGAAATACACATGCGGAGATAATCAGTTCACCCAAACCGAGTGTAACGGTTTTGACTTGAGGTTATTGTTTATAGGGGTGCCAGGTAGGTTGTGCCTACCAGAGAAAATATTGATTTCTCCTTTTGGTTTGGGAGGGAATGAGTCCCGTCTGGTCTGTCAAGTCCTACACCAATACAAAGGACTCATTTAAAAGTCAGGATGGATATACACTTTTCATAAACCCTAAAAACATTAGAAATAACTTCAAAACAGCTGTATTCTTTTGCGTGGGTTGTATTACCAACATAAATGATCACACACACAATATAATGAGCTCTGGTTCCTCCAGAAATGTCCCGTACCTCAGGCCTAAAAGAGTCCAGCCCTGTAAAGGAGTTCAGGGAACTCAAGTGACCTTAGTCACGCGATGTTTGTCCATTCATAAAAGTGTAGAGTAAACCCAGTCTCAATCATACAATCAATATCAACTATTTTACCACACAACCATAGTTTTAAATCTCAACACGTCTTCAACTACAACTGACCACATAAATCATCACGGTATACATCGCACTAAAACAAATGAAATACTGTATGCAAAATAGTTGTAGTCAGTCAATCCAATCCGCCAACAGATCTCCAGCTGAGAAAGGCCACGACGAAACAGCGGAGACCAACTAATGTGTAGTCCAAAGGAAGAAATGAGTGGATCCGATCCTGGTTAAAGTTGAGACAAGGCCACAAAGCACACTTTTAAATACAACATAACAAAAGGAGCTTCGGAACTGAGGGTTGAACACATCCACATTCGCACCACCATCACAACCCCACTTTTGTGCAGCTGATGCTGGCTATTTAATTGGGAATTAAAGGGGAAGCGCCCTATTAGAAGGAGAAGCACTGAGACGGTTCAGACATTCAGGGCCGTCTCACAGCGGTTTGAACCAAAAATCTCAAATTTGGACTCCAGACCAAAGGACAGCTTTCCACCGGTCTAATGTCCATTCCCAGTGTTTCTTGGCCCGAGCAAGTCTCTTCTTCTAGTTGGTGTCCTTTTAGTAGTGGTTTCTTTGCAGTAATTTGACCATGAATGCCTGATTCACACAGTCTCCTCTGAACAGTTGATGTTGAAATGTGTCTKTTACTTGAACTCTGAAGCATTTATTTGGACTGCAATTTCTGAGGCTGGTAACTCTAATGAACTTATCCTCTGCAGCAGAGGTAACTCTGGGTTTTCCTTTCCTGTGGTGGTCCTCATGAGAGCCAGTTTCATCATAGCACTTGATGGTTTTTGCGACTGAACTTGAAGAAACTTTCAAAGTTCTTAATGTTCTGTATTGACTGACCTTCATGTCTTAAAATAATGATGGACTGCTGTTTCTCTTTGCTTATTTGAGCTGTTCTTGCCATAATATGGACTTGATCTTTTACCAAATAGGGCTATCAGCTTGCTATTTGAAGAATCTCAAATATAAAATATTTTGATTTGTTGAACACTTTTTTTTGGTTACTACATGATTCCATATGTGTTATTTCATAGTTTGATGTCTTCACTATTATTCTACAATGTAGAAAATAGTAAAAATAAAGAAAAAACCCTTGGAATGAGTGAGTAGGTGTTATAAAACTTGACCGGTAGTGTAAGTTAAATGGTATGGACTGCCATGTGATTGACCGTGAAGTAGAACCAATTAGTCATTTCCAGCAACGTTGTTTTACAATAGTAATTTCACGAAACCATGTAACTGATTTCATTATGTACGTTATATTCACGTTTCCTCCCCCTCTGTGATTGGCTGCAGATTTCTCCGCTCCCTTGGTGTTGCCGGGCACCAGCTCCGCTCCCGGGACCACGCCCACAGAGAGCTTTTCTGAGGAGCACCTAGCAACCATCGTCTCCATGGGCTTCAGCCGAGACCAGGCCACGCGAGCACTGAGGGCCACGGTGAGACTGTTTCCCTTACCATTACTATGAATGTAATAAACTCCCCTTCACGTCTAGCACTGCTGTAGTGACAGAACTCCTTGATGTTGCTTCAAAGAAATAATACAACTGCAATGAGATTTCGCACATGCTCAGTAGCTGCATTCACCTCGTGGAATTTACTGGTATGATTAGACCTTTGGCACAATATACTCTATTCTAGCACACGGTTGAAGTTCACACTCATTTGTGCTGCTGGTCAGGTCTCCAACCTTTAACCAAGTGGTCTCTCCTCTCCTCTTCCAGAGTAACGTCCTAGAGCGCGCCGTGGACTGGATCTTCTCCCACCTGGATGATCTAGAGTCCATGGAGGTTTCAGAGGGGGGCCGCTCGGCCGCCGAGAGCGAGGGGTCCCGGGAGCCCCCTCCTGGGCCTAAAGTCAGAGACGGGCCCGGCAGTAAGTCAACAGCGAGAGGAAGCGGGTGAAGGGGAGTGGGTCCAGTTTGGGTTGGACGTTTGAACATATTTTAATATTCTCTTCAAAGCATCTGTATGTACGCACTCCTGGAAAACAAAGAATATACTTACTTTTTCCCACAACATTTATTGGTTAATGATTTCCTCTTTGTGGAAAGCATATTACATGTGTTTTGACAATGCGCACATACTCCAAATTGTTGTCTGTCCATATCTTTCCATTTGAAACACCCRCTGTATTGAAATTGATGTCCAATTGCAGTATAGATGCACTGTCACTGATGTCTACTATGTACGTCTTCCTTTTTCTCCTCTATCCTCCTCTCTTCCAGAGTATGAGCTGTTTGCCTTCATCAGTCACATGGGCACGAGCACTATGTGCGGCCACTACGTCTGCCACATCAAGAAGGACCAACAGTAAGCGCCGTTCTCTCCATTTCATATAGAAGAAACCACTCCTTTTATACACACACTTGATACATGAATGTCGTTCTACTTAATGCCCACTTCTGTGGTGCAYGGTGTTGCTGTTGAGATTCTGTGGTTATAACAATCTAGGCTCAGCTTTAAAGTGCTGTTTCTTGTTTTCTCATGTCTGTGTGTTTTTCTCTTCCTCTTCTCTCTCAGGTGGGTTATCTTTAACGATCAGAAAGTRTGTGCCTCAGAGAAGCCGCCCAAGGACCTGGGTTACCTCTACTTCTACCGGAGAGTCACCGAGTGAACGGAGGGGGGCAGAGTTTCACTTAGGGAGGGGAAGAGGGTCGCCAACATGCACATATTATACACACTGTCACACACTGAGCTACTAAGAATGCTCTGACACAAGCTTCTGAACTGACAAATGTAGGGTTTAAATGAATACACTTTTCCCACAACTATGTACGCAGACACAGGCAGGTGGAATGGATGGGGTGTTTTAAAGGAGAAGTCTTTATTTTTTTTTATTTTTTTTTTTCACTTTTTACAAACACTAGTGTTGGTGGAAGGCTGCTGGTGTATTCACCCCTTCTAAGTGTATACTCATCTTGCAACTGACACCAATCAACTCATGATAGATACTGGTATCATTATACAGTGTCTATGGCAACAATGTTCCCGCCCCCCCCCTCTTCCCTGAACAACATGCCACTTATTGACTAGCATCTGTTGTATTGTTAYTGCTTCTTAAGCCAAGCACTGCCTCCCTTCTCTCCCCCTTCTGTGTTCCAACATGGCATTTTCATAAGTTTGGCATCCACAGTAATCGAGAGGGAAACGTTAATAAAATACAAAAAAAATCAAATGTGTATTTTAAAAAAACAACTAAATAAAAACTAAACCAAACAGGTTGTTCTTTCAAGTGTAGCGAGGGTGATATCTGGCTGATTTTTGTTTTGTTTATTTTGCTCAAATTAGTTCCTTTGTTACTTCTGCTCTGACAAATAAAGATGTGTTTCTGCTGCCCCTGCTTGTTGTGTGATTGTGTTGAGATGGATGTGACTAGTGACCACTAGTCATCGAGTGGCCCTGCTGCTCTGGGTTCTTATATGCAGGCTCTCACTGAAGAGCCGGGGACACCAGGTGAGTCATGGTGCTCTGCACTAGCATCAGTCCAGACTCAACATCTTCCTGAGGGCTCTTACATGCCAGTGACACGTGGTGAGAGTGCAACTATAGGTCTTGTCTTCATCACAGGGTGGGAGTGGGATCATTGTGGGGGTTAATTGGTTGATATTAGTTACACCATACTACATTTTGACTCATTTTATGTTTGCTGCTGCTCTTCTAAGAACTATTTTAGTAGTCTTTCAGGTGTGTATATCTTCATGGCCACATGCCTGGAAGACCCAAGGCCATATCATTGAATATCAATTTTGCCGTTCAATTTATTTTGATAGGCTGGAAAAAAAGATAATATCCTACTTTTATTTGGTTTAATAGCGTGGTTTTATAAGGTAGATTTTTAAAGTAGGCTACTATTGATAATGCAAAAGAACATACTATATTTACATGAGACGTTTAAGTGGTATTACTGTCAAGTTCACGTCATAAAGGATCATCACAAAAAAGTATGTCACGATACTTAGTTATATGCAGTCATTCAGCGCAAATGCAATGTTTCCTATATACAGCACATTTTGCAGATTGGACTTTTAGTAAGGAGCCAATTTCCTATGAAGTTGGGTCACTGGTGGAAGGTGAATACAAAATCAAATAAGGAGTTTGCAAAGAAGGCGCAGGCAAGTAGCATGCGTAAACCCACAATCTTTCCAAAGTGCAGACGTTTTTTCTCGATCTCTTCCGCTCTACKCCGTCACTATCCTCAACGCATACTCATTAGTGTATTGTCGCGAAAGGACAACGTGGGKTTTTTTCTCTGATTTTTGTAACCTAAGACGTTTTGAGAATCAATTTCAGGTAAATTACAAATCAGATCAGGTAATATTAATGTTMCCATATGTTTGTCGGAGCTAGTTCAGTTGCATGGGCTATATGTTTTTTTTACCGAGAGAGGAGAGGAGTTTTATTATTTTTAGTTCGTGGGAAATGTTGAAGGGAGAGGGGACGGATAATCAACTTTTACCGGYTGAATTTAGACACAAATATAATATTTTTTTATATTACATTTATCCAGAAATATGTTTTACAAATATGCAAATTAGTATATCATATTTGCATATTGCGCAGATCCATTTTTCTGGACGAAACCAGCCTAAATATTTTGGAGTCMTTTTGTTTAGATACTCCCGGACCGGACTAAAATTTGATTAACGCAGATGCTTCTTAGTTGGGGTGTGGGAAGAGTCTGACTTAGACTACCAAACGCCTATTTAGACCGAATCACCATCTCTTCAAAGTAAGTTACTAAATATAGTCAGTCCAATTTGTGACATTCTCTATGAAATGGACATTTAAATTATCTGTAATTTAATGTAGTGAGCTTTGAAAATATTGACGTATGTCGATTTTAAAGTGTTTAAAATGCATTAAAATCTTTATGATGGTAGTATGATTAACATTTTCATCAAGTTTTGAAAATACAAATATTAACTGACCAAAACGCTAACAAAATCTCAAAACTGATAGGTATTTGCAAAAATGTCATTTCAGCCTGGCCTTAAAACTGTTAAATCACCACAATCAGTAGACTATTATAATGTTCCATAACACACAAAGACAAGTAAAAAAAAAAATTGTTACAGCAAATTAATAGCTCTTGATCAATAGTATATCGAARAGATATTGTAGGATAGGCTTTTATCGAGCAGGCATCTACGTTTTTAGCCACGTTTTATTTGTTATGCTACTTCTTTGCAAATAAATCAACCATAGATTAACAGCCTACTCAACAGCCTACACAATATCAAACAATCATTWTCTGTAGCCTATCACCGTTTGTGAGTTGATCAAAGTGAGATAATACATCATGATACGAATCGAAGAATTATTAGGTTACTGCAATTTTGTCAAATGTTTTATTTGATTACAGGTGATAACAAAGATGATTACTATTAGTAAATTACAGTACATTTTAAAGTAGACTATAATTCACCTCTGCGAATAGCATGGTCTTCAGATATAGGCTTTGTGGAATAATTGAATATTTGAAAGTTATCAAAGATAGTGTTAAGAATTACATCGATATCAAACACCTGATAAAGTAGGAAATGCCGATTTCAAGTAGGCATACAGTATCATTATAAATAAATGGGTATAAATTTAATTAAGTTGCTCAAGTAAAAGGTGAATATTGTAAAGTAGTCAAGCATTGCCCCAATTACTAATACGGCTGTAATAAATGAAGTTATTACGATCAATAGTGAAAATGAGTTAATTATATATAATTACTATTTACTAAAACAATTATGGAGTGATAGATTACTTATTGTTATTCAATAAACCATCTTCAGAGGGATATCATTCTTGAAAACGTGTAACTAATATTATACTGTAAATCAGAATATTTACTGCCTTTGTTATCGATTTTCAGTTAATTTATTTACTGGGATTTCTATCCATGAACTATGAGTTATGGCACAAAGTTATTTGTATTTTGCTCTGATATAGACTAATGATTTTCATATATGAGTATTTCGATAATAATGGTGATGATGATTATACATATTTACATACTCAGTCACAATTCATTACATACGTTTTTGTTGTTATCGGTTAGAGAGGCCTATATGCTTATTAATRTTATTATATATACATCTACCTGTTATTGAAATGTGTCAAATGTTTGGAGTAAKTTCTGAAAATAATGAAAAGATAGAAAAKAATCTAGCCCTGCTCTGAAAACTATCATCACAGCTCTAGTCATGCAAAGAAACATTTGACTCTTTTGACTTTTTCACAGATGTTTTATCTTTTTATACATATATAAATGTTAGAGAGAGAKAGGGGAAGTAGCCTTGTGGTTAGAAACCACAAGTTTGCTCAAACAGAAGCCATGTAAGAACATAAAGTCTAGATTAAACTCTACTTAGAAATGTACTTGAGCCAAACAAAGGTTTAAGATCATTTTTATAGAATATACTTTACATTTTAGATGTTTCAAAAGTGTCAATCTCTCCTTAAAATCTTCTATGCATTTTGACTGCATGAATGTCATTTAAATTTGCATTCCAGATTTCAGATAAAATGTCCAATATGAAGACTTTCTCCTGGTTTGTGTTCGGTGGGTAAAGATCTACACTACATGATTGAAATATTAAAATGTTGTTGTATTCATTGTACTCTTACTCTTACCCCTCACACACACACCTTTCTCTTCTCTCTCTTTCTATTAAATTCAAAGGGTTTTATTGGCATGGGAAACATATGTATGTTTACATTGCCAAAGCAAAGTGTAATAGAAAATAAACAAAAGGGAAATAAACAAGGGAAATAAAACAATCAGAAATGAACAGTAAACATTACACTCGCAAAAGTTTTAAAATGTACAGTGTTGTAACAGTGTGCAACAGTGTGCAAATAGTCAAAGTATGAAAGGGAAAGTAAATAAACAGATACATCTCTCTCTATCAATTCAATTTCAATTCAGTATGCTTTATTGAAATGGAAAGTTAATAATACATTATAATACAAGTAACAGAAGTACTTTAATAATAATAAAGGGATTGCAGTACTCTCTCTCTCCCTCTCTTATTCTCCTTCTCTCTYTCTTTCTCCGCTCAGCCCTGTGCATTCTCCATGTGGTGGGTGAGGTGATCTACAAGACAAAGGGGCACTCTGTCAAAATTGATTGTGGAGTCAAGACGTCTAACAARGATGTAGAGTGGAGTCATAAAGCTGTGGGTGGAAGTGAATCTGTTCTGATCTTCCACGTTAAAGGAAATACTGGCAACCAGCGGAAAGGTGGATAGAAAAGAGATCATTACAAAGAAATAAATGGGTTATTTCATGAAAAAGTAGCAGTAAAAATAAGTGTTCATTAGAGTCCTTGTCTTTTCCCCATGTCAGGAAATGCTCCCATGGTTGGAAGGGCGAAAGTGAGAGGGGACGRGCTGGAAATCTCTGCTCTAAATGATGGTGACGCCGGACTTTACATCTGTATGGTGGACGTGAAAAGGATGCCTCACAGACTCGACATTGTCACAGGTGTCACTCCGCATAGGGTTATGGGGTGTTTAGCAAGTGAATGTGGACACCAGTCCTGCAAACTAGCAGTTTTTATAGCAGTGATAGTGAAGTGATATTATTATTGCTAGTACACTTGAATGATACCACCCAAGCAGATCTGGGTTCAAATACTAYTTGAAATCATTTCAAATGCTGTATCTGTGCTTGATTGAGCTTCCATGTTGCAATGGAACCAATATAAATGTCTCAAAAGTGTAATCCTCACCCACTTAGCACTCCAGGCAGGCTAAAGCAAATACTCAAAGTATTTAAAAGATTTAAAATAGTATTTGAACCCAGGTCTGCACCAGAGGTAAATTCTAATGGCAGAATTCATGTGGCGAAAGCTTCTGTGTTCTCCTTAGACATTTCTCCCTCTGTCTCTTCCCTCCCTATCTTTTCCTCCTCGCTTTCTTGTCATACTCTACCCCTCCCTCTTTATTTTCCCTCTCCCTTTCTCCCTCCCCTGTCTGAACCAGTCAAGGTCCACCCCTCCAATGAACTCATCGAAGGCAACAATGCTATCCTCGAGTGCCAGGTGACAGGAGTGGATCCCTTGCCCAGTGTGGAGTGGCTTAGTCCAGGTGGAAAGGTGGAAGGGGCCCCTGGACGACCTGGCTCTAGGACTGTCTCTTTCAGCTCTGTGGCCCTGTCAGACACAGGAGAATGGACATGTCAGATTACTCAGGCTGAGAAGACACACAAAGAGACTCAGACCATCAACGTGAGAAGTAGGTAATAGGTGGTAGCATCCCCAATACAACCATGGTAGTAATGAATATTACAATGCTTTTATCTTTTCTCTCCCAGGTTTGTTGCCGAACGAGGGCCAAGATGATGGGCAGGGGCACAGTGGACCTAACTCTGATGTAAACGCAGTGACAACTTGCAATCACTGTGAGTATCACTGCTTTATGAACACCGACTACTGATTCATTGTTTCATTTCCTCATGGTAAAGGTATTGGAAGCTCCTACTTTATTCAATCTCTCCTTAACATTGGTCAATTCAGGACGGGAGGAGGGGTTGTTCAAAAAGTTACAAAAATAAAACGTTATTGTTTCTCATTAATCTAAAGTGATTCAATAAAATCAATTATTCACAAAATAAACTATGGCAAATTCTATCTTCACAAGTGTGAAATGCCACATTTCGAGTCAACCGTGCATTGACGTCAATACTGTAACGATTTTCTTCTTCTTCTGACGAGGAGTGTGAAGGATCGGACCAAAATGCAGCGTGGTACGTGTCCATGTTAAATTTATTAAACTGAACACAAAAATAACAAAGGAGAAAACACGAAAAAACGAAACAGTCCTATCAGGTGACAAAACACAAAACAGGAAACAACTACCCACAAACACAGGTGGGAACAGGCTACCTAAGTATGGTTCTCAATCAGAGACAACGATAGACAGCTGCCTCTGATTGGGAACCATACCAGGCCAAACACATAGAAATACAAAACAAGGACAACATAGAACACTAGACATAGAATTCCCACCCAAACTCACRCCCTGACCAACCAAAATAGAGACATAAAAAGGATCTCTAAGGTCAGGGCGTGACAAATACGGCGATTTTGAGGGTGAGTTGCCACTTCTGAGGTCTTCACTGAGGTGCTCCCTGGTTGTGTGTCTCTCAGGTACCAAAGGCAGCCAGCAGTCCGTTGAGTTGGTGTCCATGCTGGACTTAAGCCTGTGGGTGTGGGTGGCAGTGGGAGCAGGATGCCTGGTGGTGGTCTTACTCATCGTGACCACTGTTCTCCTGCACCGCAGGAACAAAAGAATGAAGGTGAGGAGACAGTCTAGAGGGATCAATGAAAATGTCACTGCCAAACTTAGAAACCAAAGTGATCTATAAGCATATAAGCAAAGTGATAAATATATATTTATTTAAAAAAATATTGTCAGCGCAATAGAATGCTGTATCGGTCTGCTAATAGAGGACTAGTAAAGGCCTAGTGCACTACAGTTGTGAGAAAATACAGTATATTATTATTAATATATTTTTTAAATTCTGATTTTTACAGTGGGTACTGCAGCACACTCAGCACCCATACTTCCCACGGCTCCCACTTAATGATTGATTTAGTTATATTCAGGTGGAGCGAGTGCTTAACAGCAAATGAAAGAGAAAGACAATACATGTTTTTCTCCCTCAGAAAAGAGACCGGAAGATGAAGAACATCAGAGTGCCCCTGAAGTCCAACGACTACTGCCAGTGTAACCGGTAACTACTCTTTTGCTCTGTCTAGTAGAATCATAGAAGGGGATTTCTGCACACTGTGTATTCCTGAACGGTCACGTAGACCAGTGGTTTTCAAACCTCCCCTTTTACAATTTGTTRTAGCCCTGAACTAGCTCACCTGATTTGCCTATTCAAGTGCTTGATGAATAGTTTACAAGTTGAATCAGGTTTCCTAGCTATGGAAATAATATTTAAAATACATGGAACTATGTAATATAAAGTAGTTAGCGATACATTGTCACGTTTAATATTGTTAACACATGTATTTCACAGCACACTAGAGGGTCCACCCCGGAGGACRCAGAGAGAGAAGCCTTCGGCTGTACCACGGCAACAGCGCTGATGGAGCGGAGTATTATGGGCTGGAACATGATTGCTTGACGACACAGGGTGGATGGAAGAATGATCGAGAGAGAGAAAAGTAGYCTTATACAGTTTGAGAGATACAAGGGAGAGAGAGAGAAAGAGAGGGGGGAGATAATGTAAATGGGCTTATGTGTCTGTTTCAAAAATATGAATGATGAAATTRTATAAACTGAAAATCACATATTGAAGGAAGAACCAAACAATGTTATTCTTACCTATATGTTATTAAACTTCATCTGACGTCTTTCCCGCATTGTCAGAGCATCCTCTACTGCATTGCATCTTTGTGCTTAGATCATTTTCAATGATCATTCATTTTCACACAAAGCCTGAGACTTATACTGTACGATTTTAGAATGATTTTGCAATGATTCTTRCTGTGATATTGTTCAGTGTGGCATATTTACAGACGTTACAATTTTGTCAAAGTCATGGCTACTTTTTAAAATACCCGCATGTTATGTTATGAATTGATATACCTGTTAAATGAAAGTGTTTTCTTGTTGAACGGAATACAGATCATATAAAGCATATTTTTTGGTTTGATTTCAAACATAATATGCACCGCTGAGACTCGTCTCACTTTTAATATGGATACTTTTTTACTTGAGTCTTTTTAAACACTTACTTCAGCCTCCTATTACATACATTCTAGTGGCGTTGTCCGTGGTTACGTTTCACTTAACTGGTGCAGTAGAGTGCAGACAGCTGTCAGTGACAATGTAGACTCCAAGCATGTCGAGTGATGTCTTGGAGCTGCCGAGCCCAGTAAAAAAAACTGTGTGTGTTGTGTGTGGTGTGTGTGTGGTGTGTGTGTGTGTGTGTGTGTGTGTTGTGTGTGTGTGTGTGTGGTGTGTGTGTGTGTGTGTGTGTGTGTGTGTGTGTGTGTTGTGTGTGTGTGTGTGTGTGTGTGTGTGTGTGTGTGTTTGTGTGTGTGTGTGTGTGTGTGTGTGGTGGTGTGTTTGTGGTGTGTGGTGTGTGTGTGGTGTAAAAAAAGTACCCAATGGTCATACTTGAATAAAGTAAAATACCTTAATAGAAAAGGACTCAAGTAAAAGTGAAAGTCACCCAGTAAAATACTACTTGAGCAAAAGTCTAAAAAGTATTAATATATTTAAACCTCTAAAAGTCTAAGCTAACAAATGGACTTGTTTTTAAGAGGTCATACCATTGATCATTTCGAATTTAAGACCCCTTAGGTATCAAAAATATTCTAATTCATTCTAATTCTGATTCTATTATTTTTGTATATTTTAATAAAATATTGAATTTGACCTTTACTACTATAGCCCATAGAAACACCTTGAATTACACATTCAAAATGGCAAAAAGAAATATATATATTTTTGGACAAATATTTAACCCCTTATTTTTGTTGGCCAAAAATCTCCAAACCCCAAACTTCCATTCATTTGTATGGTTACCTTCAGACGGTCCCGTGACACTTGTGGGGGTCCTAGAACAAAACGGAGAACACATCGTGTTCGTTAAGTCTCCCTTTCCATATAGTGTTTGTAGGCCAAACCGCTTGGACTCTACACACGTTCTGTGATGTCTCGTGGTCTGACAAACACTGCTGTAGCTCGGCTACATTCCACCCGAGAGTGGAAGGCCGACATAGACGGATTGAACGCAGCCCATGCATCTCTAGCTTAATGTTTTTGATGTTTTTTCATTTTATGTTACGAGATTGATACTCTGAATGATGCACAATGCTCTTAAGGATTAAGTGTCAAAAGTAGAAAAATATATATAAATTTAAAAAGAAATGTAATATGCTAAAATATACTGCTAAAATATACTTAAGTAACAAAAGTAAAGTATAAATACATTTCAAATTCCTTAATATAATTGAACCAGACGGCACCATGTTCTTGTTTTTACATGTACAGATAGCCAGGAGCACACCCCAACACTCAGACAATCATTTACAAATGAAGCATGTGTGTTATTGAGTCCGCAGATCAGAGGCAATAGAGATGACCAGGGATGTTGTCGCGATAAGTGGACCATTGTCCTGTTAAGCATTCAACATGTAAATAGTTACTGTTGGACCATTGTCCTGTTAAGCATTCAACATGTAAAAGTACGTTGGACCATTGTCCTGTTAAGCATTCAACATGTAAATAGTACTGTTGGGTGTCAGGGAAAATGTTGTCAAAAATATAAATAGGAAAGTACTTAAGTACTTTACACCGCTGTGTGGTGGTGTGTGTGTGGTTGTGTGTGTGTGTGTGTGTGTGTGTGTTGTGTGTGTGTGTGTGTGTGTGTGTGTGTGTGTGTTGTGTGTGTGTGTGTGTGTGGTGTGCATGTGGTGTGGTGTGTTGTGTGTGTGTGGTGTTGCGTGGTGGTAGCATTACAGTTGTGCATGCGTGCGTGGTGGTGTTGTGGTGGTGTGGTGTTAGTCTGTACATGTGCTGCGCTGTGTGTGTCTGTGTTTGCATGTGACACAGAAGGCACCAGTGAGAGGATCAGAGGGGATCATATAGTGCAGTTTAGCTTCCTGTCTCCCTGTGTGTAACAGTGTGTACAGTCTGAGTGATGTCAGACCTGATCTCATCTCTGCACTGAGAGCATCAGACTGGTGAGTACAGTGTTACTACATGTGTTTTTCACACTTATGATAAAGATGGATTTGTYAGACTGAGGATAATGTAGAAGCAAATTATTATCTAGACAAACACAAAAGTTAATTCACTGTGCCAGTACTAAGAATAGTTTTGACATTGGACTAAAGGGATCCATAGCTATGGATGAGGAGTACCCAGAGCCATATGAACRTTTATCAATCATATATTCTCTTGTGGTACCCAATGGGGTTTGGAGAATTTACACAATGACAAAAGGACACAGGGCCTTAATAATACAATGTTAGTGGAATCGTAAGTGTTGCAGGGAGGTTTTAGAACGACARCAAAAAACGGACTTGTGAAATACCTGCCGATATTTCGCAATATGATCCTGACGTAACTGTAAACGAGTGTATGGTCTTTCCACTCACATGACCAGCTGTAGGCTGGACAACTGCCTGAGATACAGTACATGTATATATTGTTTTCAGGTGCAGGGGCTTAGATAGTAGTATGCTTTGTGTCCCTACCGTCACTGCTGGAACCATATATTGGAAGATATAATGGATTATTGACAATAACGGTTTGAGTGTATGTAGGCTATATCCAACAGAATTGACACATGCAGGTTATGGAGAATATACTGTAGCAAACCTTGCCTAGGTAGGCATGTTACAACCCCCCCCCCCCCAAAAAAAGGGCTTAACTCTTATTGGAGGTARTGGTTTGCAGGTCTTGCCTACAGGCTGGAAGACCTGGGTTCGAGACCCGCGAGGGGCATTACATTGTTGYCGTCTGCAAAAATTGCAACAATGGTGGGATGTTGCCTTGGGAGCCATCGGAGAGGGTCTTGGTATAGTGAAGCGTGGGGACACGTTCTCCCRAATGAAGGGGACTGTGTAACAGACCTTTTACGATCCCCCCCAAAAGGGAGCAGTGGTATGCTGGTCTGCCTACGGGCTGGGAGACCCGCAAGGCGCCATTTGCTACAATAGGGATTAAAACAATTCTCKTTAGATACTTCCAGAGTTGTAATGAAATAACATGTTGAATACTGTCTTTTTCAGTCATTTTGAGAGTATTGGGTGATGGCTGGCCAGATGCTATTTGGTGTAAATTGTATGATTGCTATGAAGTCAGTGCTTGGTGTGAGTAAGTACACTAWTGAGTGTGACTATTGTTYAGCCTACAGTGTATGCAGAGAAGTCAACTTGGTGTRTATCTATCTCTGATTAGGTCGTACTCTAGCCTAGGCCCGCTGGAACAATAACAAGTGTGTTTGCAATAGCAGCATGGGATCGCAGTAACATTTGCATTGGGTATGCCATACGTATTTGGTAAAACATGTACTTGTAGCAATAGTGTAGTAGCCTAGGTTGTTGTATAGTACTTTGATTCTGAATCTATATTGAGTCATTATTACCGCCGGTACCCGTTTAAGACTTTTATTGTGAAGCACTTAATTATTCCCAGAAGTTACCTGTGTGTGTCCAGAGGGAAAGAGAAGAGCTTTGATGTTGACGTAATTCCTACACGGCTGCGTTCTTGTGATCGGAGAACGAATACAAGATAAAGTACTCTATCTGTTGTAGCCGTGAGTTATTTCATTTTAAGACCCACAAATCCTCAGGAGGAGATTTAATATAATATCCACGGTCAAGAAATTAAGTTTACAATTGCACTGGAGGTTGTAAAGTTCTAAGTATTTGTAAGGTGTAATGTCGGCCCATGCATATATGTACAGCTCAGTATTGCTGAGGAGCGTTAMAAGTTCTGTCTATTGATGAGGGCCGAGGCCARGGAAACAACAGCAACTGTGGCAAGAGAGACATGATACATTAACGTCTTTGGATCATGTCCCACCTAAAGCTGTTTGAATTTTCTTTCTGGCAGTAGCACAGACTTTAGCTGCGGTCAAGTAGAAATTGGATACGGTTCACCAGTAGGTCCCTCTTTACTTATCATTTGGGAAACAAGTAGCAGTGATGCATGTAGCACGGATAGCAGTGTTGAGGTCAATTCAATTTGAATTCAGTCACATAGAGAAGCGTTGAGTAAAATTGGAATTGGATTGGAATATCAGTTTACTTCCTGAATTGACTGAATTGAAATGGAATTGAGCCCAACCCTGAAGGKTAGWATTTTTCACTGTCCTTTGGAAAAGAATGGTTAGGCCTACTATGGACGGTCCGCAAACTCAATCACTAAAAAAGTTTTATTTCAAATGTTAAGGAACATGAGGATGTGAACGAACACAACATTACAGTCATGTGCCTGTCCAAGGTAATCACAATCTGTCACGGTCACAATCTTACATTTGTGTTTCAATCCAAATGGACGCCGGGAAAGGACAGTCCGTGAGATCAATACGATAGTTTCAAGATATACATTTATACGATTGTTTMCTAAAACTCAAATGAAAACAGATCATTCATTGGGTGGGTATACCATTCATTTAAATGTCTATTGAACAACAGGAAACATCCCAGTTTATGCTGATAACATTAAAAAACAGCCAAAACGCTAATTATCCAGTTGCAATGCATACGCATTATCTACTACAGCTGAATATCTATAATAATGTCAGCCGATATTTAGTCAAGCTCAAAACACGTTAGTGGATTATATCTGTAACACTTTATTTAAAGGTTCGCTAAATAGCTAATAAACTATTACTTGTTTGTAAATCATGATATGTCACCAGTTCATGTATTTGTTAACATATATTTACAAATACCTGTAGTCATATACAGTATAGATCAAGAACAGAATGTTCTGCACATCTATTTACTTCATGGTCAACTTACTGTGTAACAATGAAGATAAGCAATTTAGGCAGACSTTAAAATTCATTATTATACTGGATTTAGAATACTCAAATTGGTGCAGTCTTCAATCCAGACGCGTTTAGCCCCAGGGCTGCAAATCCCAGCAAATGTAATTGTGAAAATGTCATTCACAATAGTATACTCAAACAGAGATGTACTTTTCATAAAGCACTATTTTTCAAATGGTGTACATTGTACTTGGATTTGCACATCACCCTGTGTAGTGAGTAAATGTACATTATTCTATGGATTTACAGTAGGACTTGATTGTGAATACATTCAACGCTATAGTATTCACCCCACATTTGAATCCAGCATGTAGCTTAATCAGAGCAGTATTTTATAAAGCAGTAAGACTGTCTTACTATGCACCATTCAGATATTCTGATATTATTCAGATATTCTGTTTAGAGTATTTTACTTGCATTTCATTGGTTTGGGTTACTTGTATCTTATTTTGGGCCTAAACTGTAGTGTTGTAAAGTCTATCACAGTAACACTAACCTGTACTGGTTTCAGTCTGGTTTCACTCATTGGAAACGTGCGCAGCTTAAGCTACTGGTGTAGTTTACTGTTACGACACGTATTGTATACTTGAGTACTGAAGAACACTACTGACAACTCTGGCCTATTAAAGGAATTGATGGATGCCTATGAACACAAAAGGAGAAAACCTATTCAAGTAAAGTAAGACAGTCTTAACATGCATATTTTGTTGTCAACTACATCTGTATTTGGTCCTCTCTTGCAGGTGCATTAAAAAAATAGAGAACACCCATTCAGACTGAGGCAGGTGCTTCCTTTGGTTAGAGTCACCCTAGAAATATTCTCATGTTTCCAATACTGTGCAGGCGAGGGATCATTTTTCATAATGAGATACAAGGATTCCCTCGTTCAGACTTTCATAAACATGACTAATAGCTCTCTCTCTCTCTCTCTCTCTCTCTCTCTCTCTCTCTCTCTCTGTCTCCCTCTCTCTCTCTCTCTCTCTCTCTCCGTTGATACGTTTTCTCCATTCAAAGTAAGACTGAGATATTGTGTTTGACATTTGGTCCTCCCTCTTGTATTTCCACTTGGGTTGTCGTTTTTAATTCTAGCAGATATACGCCAGCTTATGACAAGGTTTTCATGGTGATTACTAAAGTACAATTGCACCTGATTCACAACAAGTGCTCAATGTGGTTTGCTAAAAACTGCCCACGCTAAACCATTTCTGCCACTTGTTTCATTATTATGATATTTCAGTCATGTTCAGTCATTCCTTTCCTTATTCACCTGCAGGGAGCTAAAGGCTCTCTCGGATATGTTCAAGTACAAACAATAAGATATGAATTGCCTTTATTTAAACACTTTACTGTAAATACACATTGAGTTGGAGTAAGTACATTGGAGTTCATACATTGAAGTACGTCGTTTTCATGCGCATAAAATGAATCGTAACATTTTACAGCATGAAAACATCAAAGCATGCAGACCTTTGGGATAGTAGAGAAAGACAGAGAGAGAAAGGGGGAAACAGATAAACAGTATAGGTACAGAAAGAGAAGATGGAGACGTTCTGGGCTAAGGGAGGCAGTTACACAACAAATGGGTTTCAAAAGGCCTTGAACAAAGTTTACCTACATGAACTGTGTGTTGCAAAAAATGTGTTTTCACAATCCTTTCACAAAATGTCACATCTCTGTTATTCTTAGCCTCTCTTTCCACTGACATTTAACGGTTATTTCTTTAAACACAAGAAAAGAACAGAGTTAATGTATGATTCAAAGTGACAGAAAGCAAAGGGAACAGTACCAGGTACCTCCCCATCTGTCTTGGTCACAGCTCTCTTCATGTCTCAGTTCGACTGCCTTCCGTATCAAACAAGCAACCAGGAACTCCAGTGGCCGAATGGACCATCAAACACCTGATGAGTTAGAGAGGGAGACAGAGAGAGAGAGAGAGAGAGAGAGAGAGAGAGAGAGAGAGAGAGTGAGAGTGAGAGAGACCCAATGTATAGGAAAGAGGGGGACATCATAAGAGGAATTAGGGATGTCTCGAAAAACCAATCACCCCCTCTTTTCTCCCTACCCCCCACACTATCTCTCATTCTCTTGTTCGGTAATGACTTTGTGTGGTGTGTGCACAACACCTTCAAATCGTTAGGTCTCTGACTAACGAGGGAGTCCTCACTTTCAGGTGTTTTCCACAGGAGATTCTTTGGTACATTTTTTATAATGCTTTCTCGTTTCCATGCTGCATCAGAAAACATAAATACAACAAACTACCTGTTTGGGAATCTGAGACAACGTGTGTATTTCTATGAGTCTATGCATAACATATCTTACTGTATTTGAGCTTTGAACTGATTTTGCAGTCTTTCCAATCTTTTGAGTGAGGATGATGGTGTCCTTGAACCAGTACATTTTCGACAGAGGTCATACGCCTAACTTCTTTATTGATGCGTAGAGCGTTAGTAAATCCGTTATCAAGGCCTTTATACATGCAGCATTCTAAAGTCCTACCAAAAGGCCCAAGTAGGGGATAATTTAGAGACATGGTGTGTTCAACCCTTTTTTCAGTTAATCTCAGAAGAGAGCGCGGCAGACAAAGAGAGCATGAAAGAATGCAAACCTCAGAGAGAGATGAGACGTGAGTGACATGTTTGTTTGGTGCTTGTTGTGGTTCTTGTCTCCAAACCACCTGAGCAGTGTTTCTCTAGTATTGAACAATGGCTTTAATGGCCGCAGAACATGAAGGCATTTGTAGTCAAACACACATATTTCATAGTGCTAGATAGAAAAACTTTTTGTCCTTGCCCTTGTATTTCACTTAGAAGACAGTCTTGGATGGTTAGACAGTTTTATTTTGTCATTTAGCAGACGCACTTATCCAGAGCGACTTACAGGAGCAATTAGGGTTAAGTGCTTTTGCTCAAGGGCACATCGACAGTTTTCACCTAGCAGTTTTCATCAGCGATTTGAACCAGTGAGCTTTCAGTTACTGGCCTAAAACTCTTAATCGCTAGGCTACCTGCCGCCCATGTTCTCTTTCCCATAAAGACACAGTAAAGCCAACACACTATTGAAAATCAAAAACACCCGGATTGAACGTTGGATACTTTTTGTTGTTGACTTTTAGGCTTTACCAAGACAAGTCTTGAAATGCCTTGGCGTGGACAAGTTACGCGAGCACATCTCAAGTTTATCTCTAGACTTCAGCTCTAAGACTTTCATATACAGTAACTTGTAATGCAGGTAGTTAGGGACATATAGATTAACAGGTGGTATATGGGGTTCTGGGGTTCTACTGTAGTTTTGAGTGCAGACATGATCCCACTCTCTGCAGAGCTACGTACTAAGGAGGGTATATACAGCATGGAGAGGCACATGTGAAGTGAACACAGGTGTTTCTTCACCCAAGACAACGGTTAGAACCTGCTAGGTTTTAAAGAAAAGTTATCAAATAGGGTATGCACTAGATTCAAGGGACTTGCAATTGCTATGGGTTTTATATTGAACTTAGTAAAACGTGCAATCATAGTTGTAGAGTGAAACAGAAAAGTGCCATCAAGCTTCCATTCACTCTATTACATTTAGTAMATTTTTTCATCTTCATTGAGGTAACATTGATGAATGATTATGCATGACTCTTTGCAATTTTTCGTATTTGAAAGAACGTTTTTGTATTGGTTTGTCATACTTGATCATTTGTGTCAGAGTTATTTCAGTTATCGCAACTCTTTCTTGTCGAAATTGTGCACCACGAAATTTGCTTAGCAGTGAATTTTACATCGCTTAATACATGAATCGAACTTGACATCGATTTACTAGAATAGATCATTGTTATTCTCAATGTGGAATGAGGATCAAACTGTAGGAGATTGTCCTCACACGGGGCACAAATTGTGTAAGGGATGCTCCTCACACGGGGCACCAATTGGATAAGGTGTGTTATGAATTACAAATATTTGAGTTATATACATGAGTTTAGAATAATTGTGAAGAGGATTGAAGTAATTTTGTTATCTTGTAAAAGTTGTGACTCCGGGTAGGAAATTGAATATCATTGAATACATTATTCATGGTGTATGTCTGATTATGAATAACAATTGCACAACTATATGGTCAATGTTAAATACGTAGCATACTGGTACATTCGCATCAAATCTGTGGAAATATTTCAAGATGCAATCTACAATAGTTCCTGCTGTTCAATGGTCATTTAAATGAATTATATAGTCTACATTCAACTGCTCTTATTCATGTACCCAATCTTGTGACGTTACCGTGTTGCTTTTACCAACAAAAAAACAATCAACCAAGTCACATGAAATATGAATTCTTCTATAAATTATTAACTTGTTCATGTGTGGAAATGTAGGCTATAAATCTGTGCATGTGTTTGTAGGATAAAGATGACATTTCATAACCAAAAATGGTCTGATGGTGGTCATTAGAATAAGGATGGATTATGCGCTTTCAAAATGGATCCTGCTAAATATGGTGTAATCTTTTTCAAGGGTTCAGTACCACAGATTCATTGGCCAGGTCCATTTKTCTTTCAGTGGTAAGCTTTATTGATTAAGCTTTTTTACAGCATTATTGTAATCTCTTAAATGTGATGCTTTGTTAWACTTTGTATATTTCAAAGGCCTACGAATCTGATTCAGGCCTATAATCGGTACACTTAGTTAACCTTTTACTGCACTGGGCTAAATCAGGGTCACACAAAGTGTTTCTGGGTAGTCTTGAACAATTCTACTTTGAAACAAATGTATACACCCCCGCACACACATGGTTATCGGCTTAAAAAATGAAGACACCTGAAATGTTTTCAATTTTGAGTTTGCATCCCAATATTATGCTTTATATGCATCACAGAAGACTGAAATAAAAACAAAACCGTTTCTCGTAGAAACAGCGGACTTTCGGCATAAAAAAAGTATGTTTATTAATTATGAAATTATAAAAAATATGAATAACATAATTTGACTGCAGGAAAGGGCTATATATATATATATATATTGATGTCAGTTTTGGTAATTTTACTGACTCAATAAATATGTGCTGCAGGCACCCAGTTTCGTGTTTAAACTGTTGTTTGACTATATATAATGAAACAAGAGATAKACGTATTTGTGTGTGTTTCTAGTTTGCTTGTTTCTCTCTGCCGATTTATGTTCTGCCTAATGTAGATGAACCTGTGACTGAGTAAAACATTTGTAATTTTATGGCCCGAGCGAAGCAATGTAAGGTGAATAACGACTGGCAGAAGTACATCAAATTGACTGACTCTTGTTGACATGTGGGTTAGAATAATATTRATGATGATGATAACAACAAWGAATATAATAATAATGGTCCAAATAATAACTATTACGTAGCCTATTCTGTTATTACCGGCTGTTACTGCGCTAACATGCTAGCRAAACATTTTGCCAAGATAATCCACCCTTTCTTCAGCCAATTAAAAATGTCACTGCTTTGGTCTTAATGCATTTGACCAATAACTGTACATTTCCCGATTTCTTTTAGACCAATCAGTAGTGAGGGAGGTGCAACGGGGTTTAAAAGCAAAGTTGTTTCTCTGAAAATCAACATTTCCGCCTGGCTCTTAATCATTGGCGAGGGACTCTCAACGCTATCCACCGAACGTAAGTATAGAAAGGGATGTTAACTAAGATGCTAGATGTAATATAGTATAATAGCACTCCATGATCATTGATTTGTGGTAAACGATGTGAAAGTATTGATGTAGTAACTCTATTTATCATTGTTATGACTGCTCGTAGTCGACCATCGAGTGTCTAAATCAGACAATTATCTTTACAGAGAAAACATATGTGGGTTTATTTTGCATTAACGAATGCAGAATCTTTGTAATCATTTATTTCACCTTCATAAAATGTTACATGCTGTCCTGGAGCGTATGCCCGCTTTGCTTTCACAGTAAAGTAAAAACCTGTTGACTTAACCTTAAACTAGAATAAGAGAGGTAACAAGTGCGTTTCAGATAAACGTTGAAATGGCGGTCAACCCAATTTATTTGTCCGCTGATGTATTTATGGTTTCATTGCCATTGTACTTTACAACATTTCGCAGACATTTCATGATGACTTTTTAAATGTACTGTATAGGCCCTCTCTGAACTGATGCCCYCAAAYCAGAGACACTCCTCTTTGCGCTAGGCCTATCTGGTCCCATTGAAATTCAATCCCMTGGCTTACATTTGTGACATGGCTAATACACACCTTACATACAAGTCATAMAGGTTCAACAATTATACTCATATTACTTATACTGATAAGCTCTATGGGGAACAATGATTTAGTCCGATTTTACATTCCATCATATGTTTTGTACTGCGTACAATTCAATTGCAGGCATCAGACTTCCACTACCTTAAAATGGGAGACAATTCTGTAAGATTATTCCTTCACCTTTTTACAGACAGATCCTGTCCTCCCTCCCCCCTCTCTCTGTTTGCTGTTTAACCTCCGCCCTGACCACAGACACGATCATCTGCTTTTCTGGGTTAACTGTTCAGGTGCGATCTCTCTCTCTGTCTGTCTCTTCCTCTCTCTCTATCACTTGTCCTCTCTCTCTCTCTCTCTCTCTCTCTCTGTCTTGCTGTCCTCTGTCTTGCTCCCTCTGTCGCTTCTATATAGCTCTATACTTCCTCTTCCTCCAGCACCTCACAGCTTCTCTCCTTTTGGTTCTCTCATATCTCACTGCCGTTTCCAACCTCGACAGACAGATAAGTCTTACAAAGTTTAGAGGTGAGGAATGGCCTATACAAATACTTCAAAACATTTCTCAAAACATATTTTATCTCATCATAAAATGTATTGTACTACAACAATTAACATAGGTCTAACAGCTGACCTGAATTAAATAACATTTTACTTACACAAACTACGGCCTGGTATCTCTACCTAACTTTGATCTTAAAACATGTAAAGTAATTTTTATAAAGAGAAAGGCAGGTTATTCAGACCCCTTCACTTTTTCCAAATGCTGTTACATTACAGCCTCATTCTAAAATTGATTAAATTAATTTTCCCTCATCAATCTACACACAATACTCCATAACAACAAAGCGAAAACAGGTTTTTAGAACATTTTGCAAATGTATAAAAATACTTATTTACATAAATATTCAGACCCTTTCCTATGAGAATTGAAATTGAGCTCAGGTGCATCCTGTTTCCATTGATCATCCTTGAGATGTTTCTACAACTTGATGGAGTCCACCTGTAGTAAATTMAATTGATTGGACATGATTTGGAAAGGCACACACCTGTCTATATAAGGTCCCACAKTTGACAGTGAGGTCAAGGGAATTGTCCGTAGAGCTCCAAGACAGGATTGTGTCGAGGCACAGATCTGGGGAAGGGTACCAAAAATGTTCTGCAGCATTCAAAGTCCCCAAGAACACAGTGGCCTCCATCATTCATTAAATGGAAGAAGTTTGGAACCACCAAGACTCTTCCTAGAGCTTTTCAGCAGCAGGGACTGGGAAACTAGTCAGGATCGAGGGAAAGATGAACAGAGCAAAGTACAGAGAGATCCTTGATGAAAACCTGCTCCAGAGCACTCAGGACCTCAGACCGGGGCAAAGTTTCACCTTTCAACAGGACAACAACCCTAAGCACACAGCCAAGACAATGCAGGAGTGGCTTCAGTCTCTGAATGTCTTTGAGTGGCCAAGCCAGAGCCCAGACTTGTACCCGATTGAACATCTCTGTAGAGACCTGAAAAGAGCTGTGCAGCGACACTCCCCATCCAATCTTTCAGAGCTTGAGAGGATCTGCAGAGAGGAATAGGAAAAACTCCCCAATTACAGCTGTGCCAAACTTGTAGCGTCATACCTAAAAAGACTTGAGGCTGCAATTGCTGTCAAAGGTGCTTCAACAAAGTACTGAGTAAAGGGTCTGAATACTTATGTAAATGTGATATTTCAGTTTATTTATTTATTTTTTGCAAAAATGTCTAAAAACCTGTGTTTGCTATCTCATTATGGGGTGTTGTGTGTAGATCGGCGAGGGGGGGGGACAATGGAATCCATTTTAAAATAAGGCTGTAAGGTAACAAAATGTGGAAAAAGTCAAGGGAGCTGAATACTTTCCGAATGCACATTAGTCCTATTTCAAAGTTGTTTTCTTTGCATATCCCAACTTCCCCTGAGACACCCTTGGATAATGGGGTCACAGCCAGGGTATGCAATTATCAACAGCCACCCTGGAGCAAATAGAGTTAAGTGGCTTGCTCAAAGACAGACTTTTCACATTGTAGGCTCAGGGATTTGATCTTGCAATCTTTCAGTTATTGGCCCAACGCTCTTATCGCTAGGCTACCTGCTGCCCATATAATAGCCCTTACCCTGGTAGMAAGTTAATTTTCTAACACACTATAAAGAGTACCTTGATCCTTGATTTTCATTTTACCAAGAGAGCAATCTACTACTAGTATATTGTTGTATAGTACCCCCCGGGTAGACACCCTGACTTCTACACGATAACGTTGGATAACATGCCAGCTCACGGCAGCTCACACTAACTCGTCTCCCGWGTGGCGCMGTGGTCTAAGACACTGCATCTCAGGGYAAGAGGCATCACTGCGGTACTTGGTTCAAGTCATGGCTGCATCACATCTGGCTGTGATTGGGAGTCCCATAGGGCAGTGCGCAATTGGCCCAGYGTTGTATGGGGGTAGGCCATCATTGTAAAAAWYAATTGTTAAATAATGATACATGTGGATTTTAAAGTTAAATAAAAAAGGACTATGTTTTATTCATGCACTTATTCATAGTTTGGTGGAGTAATTCTACAATGTTAAATTCAATAGACCATAATCATCCCCTAAGGGGATATTGTTTGCAGCCTAGTTGACAGAACACACTAAAGTTTTACAATCCTGATTATATTACATTCTTTGAATTGCTCCCGATAACTCCATGCTACCTTTAAGTGCACATCCCTGTCATGACAGCCCGAAGCTGTTACATTGATCAGGAGCTGACTGTACTCCTTTCACACACAGGTTAAATGATTGAGAATTGTCTTAAGATGAAAAGAGATTAAAAGGTGCAGAACGCTTCAGACAAAAATTCTGAAAGTACCCACAACACAACTATCACACACACACACACACACACACATGCATGCACACACAACACACAAAACAGAATAAAAAAACTACCATAGACCACACTCCCGGTGTTCGACTGCCATTGTGGTCTTTTTTTTCTTCCATCAAGCGTGGAGAAATCCGCCTTTCGTGGAATAGAGGAGGAAGGGAGGGGGTGTGTAAGTGAGTGAGAGGGGAGGAGGTGAGGATAGGGATACAAATCTACACCTTGTGAAATCAGGGCCCACCACAGCCTCAGGCACTCGCCCCCTCTCTCTCCTCCCCCATCCCTCTCTCAACCAAGGCCCACCACAAAGCTACTGCTTCTCTCCCTCCACCTTTCTTCGTTCTTCCTCTTCTTTTTGTCTGTCTCTCAACTTCTCTAAATCAGAGACCACCACAAACCCCTTCCTTTCTCTTTTTTTTTTACTCTGATGATGATGTATTGCGCAACCAGAATCACTGTCATGGGAAKGGGAAGTAAATGAAATCAATTTAATGTGAATCAGTGAATTTATCTAAATACATGTGTTTTAAATGGGTAAAAGATGGCATTTACAGTACATGACAAAAGGGAGGAACAGAAATTGGGTCTCTTCAGTTACAGTTTTTGCTGCCTTTATTGAACATAACATCAAAATACAGTGATACTGTAGGACAGTGGTTCCCAAACGTTTTATAGTCCCGTACCCCTTCAAACATTCAAACCTCCATCTGCATACCCCCTCTAGCACCAGGGTCAGCGCACTCTCAAATATATATTTTTTTGCCATCTTTGTAAGCCTGCCACACACACACTATACGATACATTTATTAAACATAAGAACGAGTGTGAGTTTTTGTCACGTGGGAAGTGACAAAGAGCTCTTATAGGACCAGGGCACAAATAATAATATAATAATAATCAATCATTTTGCTCTTTATTTAGCCATCTTACATATAAAACCTTATTTGTTAATCGAAAACTGTGAATAACTCACCACAGGTTAATGAGAAGGGTATGCTTGAAAGGATGCAMATAACTCTGCAATKTTGTATTGGAGAGAGTCTCAGTCTTAAATCATTTTCCACACACAGGTCTGTGCCTGTATTTAGTTTTCATGCTAGTGAAGGCCGAGAATCCACTCTCACATAGGTACATGGTTGCAAAGAGCATCAGTGTCTTAGCAACTTGATTTCCCAAGGCAGGATACTCTGAGCGCAGCCCAGTCCAGAAATTCTGATTGAATTCAATTTTCACAGAACCGCTTGTTGCAATTTTGATGAGGCTCTCTTGCTGAGATAYCGGTAAGTGGACTGGAGGCAGGGCATGAAAGGGATAACGAATGCAGTTGTTTGTGTCATCCATCCAGTACCTGAGTAATTACGCACCCAACTCACACAGGTGCTTCGCTATATCACATTTGACATTGTCCGTAAGCTTGAGTTCATTTGCACACAAAAAATCGTACAATGATGTTGTCCTTGTTAATGCAGACAGAGAAGAGCTCCAACTTCTTAATCATAGCCTCAATTTTGTCCCGCACATTGAATATAGTTGCGGAGAGTCCCTGTAATCCTAGATTCAGATCATTCAGGCGAGAAAAAACATCACCCAGATAGGCCAGTTGTGTGAGAAACTTGTCATCATGCAAGCGGTCAGACAAGTGAAAATTATGGTCAGTAAAGAAAACTTTAAGCACGTCTCTCAATTCAAAAAAACGTGTCAATACTTACGTGTCAATACTTACTTTTTTTTTTTTTTCTTTAAAAAAAAAATGTTATCCCCTTTTCTCCCCAATTTTCGTGGTATCCAATCGCTAGTAATTACTATCTTGTCTCATCGCTACAACTCCCGTACGGGCTCGGGAGAGACGAAGGTCGAAAGTCATGCGTCCTCCGAAGCACAACCCAACCAAGCCGCACTGCTTCTTAACACAGCGCGCCTCCAACCCGGAAGCCAGCCGCACCAATGTGTCGGAGGAAACACCGTGCACCCGCCCCCCTCGGTTAGCGCGCACTGCGCCCGGCCCGCCACAGGAGTCGCTGGAGCGCGATGAGACAAGGATATCCCTACCGGCCAAACCCTCCCTAACCCGGACGACGCTAAGCCAATTGTGCGTCGCCCCACGGACCTCCCGGTCGCGGCCGGCTGCGACAGAGCCTGGGCGCGAACCCAGACTCTGGTGGCGCAGCATAGCACTGCGATGCAGTGCTCTAGACCACTGCGCCACCCGGGAGGCTATACTTACTTTTTAAAAATACACGAGAGGTCAGGGGCCTTGCTTTAACAAAGTTACCCATTTTCACTGTAGTGTCCAAAACATCTTTCAATCTGTCAGGCATTCCCTTGGCAGCAAGAGCCTCTTGGTGGATGCTGCAGTGTACCCAAGTAGCGTCGGGAGCAACTGCCGGGAGCAATTGTCTGCATAGTTTTTTTGGCATTTTACCCCAGCATTGTCCCGGCCATATCTGCGGCAGCAGGAAGAATTAAGTCCTCAACAATAGTATGGGGCTTGCCTGTCCTAGCCACTTGGTAGGACAGGCAAGGGCTTCTAGACCCTTCTTATTAATGGTATCTGTTGATTTTATACGTCTTACTACTTGAACATTTTCAAATTGGCATGTGTAATGATGTGCGCTGAGAGTCGGGAAAAAAGTTCAGGTAGTGCGTGTTTTAATAAATAAACACAACATTAACCAAAACAAGAAACACGAAAAACACACAGACTTAACACTGGAACAGAAACAATAACGCCTGGGGAAGGAACCAAAGGGAGTGACATATATAGGGAAGGTAATCAGGGAAGTGATGGAGTCCAGGTGAGTCTGATGACGCGCAGGTGCGTGTAACGATGGTGACAGGTGTGCGCCATAACGAGCAGCCTTGTGACCTAKAGCGCCGGAGAGGGAGCACACGTGACAGCATATTTTGTTTCTTAATGTCTGCGCAAGAGTGAAGGTTTCATCGAGTTGTGAGATAGTACTTTTGCACATATAACACACTGTGGCTGAGGAAAGGCACTACTCCCAATATAAGTGAACCCCAAATCAATGTAGTTTTGATCATATTTGTGCCTCTTCGATGGTCCAACGTCMCYGTCTGTTGTTCGGTGCTTTCCCGGGTAAGGGGGCAGTAGCTTCGGCTGCATCAGATTCACAACTGTCAGTGTCCATGCTAGCTGGGCTAACAACAAATGTAGAATCACTGATGCTAGCATTGGATGTGCTCGTGGAAGCAGAACATGTGACGTCGACAGGTGCAGGTGTTATACTGCTGGTAGTAGCAGTACTACCAGTAGAGCTGGTATGTGTCTCTATGGACGCGGGCCTTAGTTTTTTTTTTTACCATTTATTCATTTTCGAGCAAACAGAATAAGCAGCACCTACGTTTGGCTACATACGGACTGTTAGTGGAATTCCCGCGAGAGAGTAACGGTTAATGTGATTGGATGTTAATTATTTGACTAGGCTACCTGTATTTGACATTGTGTTTTTATTTGACTGAACACCAGATGATTTTATTTTTGGCAGTGAAACGAGGCTACTCATGGGAGAAAGAAACCACACCCAAATGTATAGCCCCGTTGGAAAATCTAAATGGACTGTTTGAAAGTTGTAACGGATGTTCTCTTCGAGGAGGAGTAGGGATTGGACCAAAGCGCAGCATTGTGATATGACATGATATTTATTCAAAACAAGACGAAAAACGAACTATACTTGATAATAAACAAAATAACAAAACGATGTAGACAGACCTGGACGTAAGAACTTACAATACAACGAAGAAACTCACGAACAGGAAAAATGACTACACAAACGGACAAAACAAACCGAAACAGTCCCGTGTGGCTCGACAGACACAGGAGACAACCACCCACAACAAACAATGTGAAACCACCTACCTTAATATGGCTCTCAATCAGAGGAAACGTAAACCACCTGCCTCTAATTGAGAACCATATCAGGTCACCCATTAACCAACATAGAAACACATAACATAGACTGCCCACCCAAACTCACGCCCTGACCGACTAACACATACAAAAATAACAGAAAACAGGTCAGGAACGTGACAAAAGTGTTATTTAAAATATATATATAAAAATGTGAATCGCATTCACTTCCCTCGACGGGTACCCCTGGATATACCCCAGTTTGGGAATACCTGGTCTATAATAACTAGCGTAATATCTATCCTGAACGCAAATATAAACGCAACAATTTCAAAGATTTTACTAAGTTACAGTTCATATGAGGAAATCAGTCAATTGAAATATATTCATTAGGCCCCGATCTATGGATTTCACATGACTGGGAATACAGATATACATCTGTTGGTCACAGATACCTTAAAATAAAGTGGGCCTCACAATGGGTCTCAGGATCTCGTCAGGATATTTCTGTGCATTCAAATTGCCATCGATAAAATGCAATTGTGTTCGTTGTCAGTAGCTTATGCCTGCCCATACCATAACCCCACCGCCACCATGGGGCACTCTGTTCACAACGTTAACATCAGCAAAACGCTGGCCCACACAACGCCATACACGTGTTCTACCATTGTGAGGCCAGTTGGTCGTACTGCGAAATTCTCTAAAACGACTTTGGAGGCAGCTATTAGGTAGAGAAATTAAAACTATATTCTCTGGAAACAGCTCTGGTGGATATTCCTGCAGGCAGCATGCCAATTGCACGCTTCCTCAAAACTTGAGACATCTGTGCCATTGTGTTGCTTGACAAAACATTTTAGAGTGGCTTTTTATTGTCGCCAGCACAAGGTGCACCTGTGTAATGAGCATGCTGTTTAATCAGCTTCTTKATATGTCACACCTGTCAGGTGCATGGATTATCTTGGCAAAGGAGAAATGCTCACTAACAGGGATGTAAACAAATTTGCGCACAGAATTTTAGAGAACTAAGCGTTTTTTTTAAATTTCAGCTCATGAAACATGGGACCAACGCTTTACATGTTGCGTTTATAATTTTGTACAGTATAGTATGATAACTATAATATAGTAAGGWGGAAAATGAAGACACTTTTCTAACAGGAGCAGTGTGTATCTGACCTCTACATTAGAACCAGGGCTATTATTAAACGTCAATAGCATCATGCTACATGTATGTCACCTGATATTGATTTAGAGCGACGACAATGTGTCCGCCTGGCCGGAGTCAGGTCTGCTCTCGATCAGCAGTCACTGTGACATCAACAAGTAAACACAGACAAACAACAACATATTTTAGCCTGATTTACAGTGCATTCGGAAAGTATTCAGACCCCTTCCCTTTTTCCACATTTTGTTACGTTACATTGGATATTATATGCCCTAATATCCAATGTCTCCCACAACAACAAGTTAAGCAAAAAAAGAATCTAACTATAGGCCTAGGATTAGGGCTACCATTTCTAAACTCACTGTCCATTTAAGATTCTGATGAAATGATAGAGGCACACTCTTAAAATAAAAGAATTAGACCTTGTCAGGAGCACACAACCAAAGACAAGATAAGATAGCCTAAAACKAAATGTATCATTGCTTTTAAAGAGACATGTTTCTTCCATTTAGGAGGATTTCACATGCCTCCACGTCAAGCAGTCAGCCAGAACGTTTAATCAGCTGCAATGAGGAACACAAAGTGCTGGAGGGACAGTGACTTCTGGGGTTATGGAAGATCACTTCCACTTTAGTAGCTGAAGCTCCGACAGTAACCTTTCTGTCATGTGCTGTTGAGGCTTTATTCAGGAAGGTTGACACAACAAAGAAAGTCTGCAACGAATCAACTGCTGAGCCAGCAGAAGTGTTTCGAAATCAATACCGTTAATGGGAAGTAAAAGTTTCTCTTCGTGACTCTGGCGTCCACCCGCAGTCGAGCTGAAACCAGGCCTGACCGGCACACCTCGCATCACTACAGATCCAGGTCAGGAGAGAGTGTGTGTGTGTGTGTCTATCTACATGGTCTAGATCTGGTATCTAACTTGAATAGTCTAAAAACGAACGAGTTATAAAAACATCCAGACAGACTCACCAAAAAGACTTCATACAGTAAAAAGCTTCGTACAGTAACCTCTGCAGACGACTGCACGCAACAGCAGTGGTTTCAAAGACGTCTTACTCCTAGTCTACTTGGAAAAGAGGAGTAGTGGTCTTCTTGGCACCTGCCAAAGACAAACAAAGCATTGTGGTTAGGTTAGCACACTTTTCTGGAAAGCAAAGAAGTACCCAGTGCCTGACCACCCTCGAGGTGCCTGGGTAATCAGCAGAAGAGAAAACACAATGCAGGCTCTCTCAACCCTTCTGTTTGCGTCTCATTGCAAAACAGCAAAGGGCGATTTGATTTCAATGTCCTCCACACAACACACCACTTCCCTGGCATGAACCTGGACGCTGCAGTAAACATAGACTCACACGATGCAAGTCAATATAGCAGACGTCAAGCCTTGTAGTTGAGTGATACATATACTCTATAGGCTAGATAGTCTCTTCTATAATGATAGACATTCTGCAATGATAGATACTTTATAATAATAGATATTCTATAAGGATCGATATTCTATAATGATAGATATTCTATTGTATTCTGTTCTAGACAGGACAAACGATGCAAGGTGCCCCTACCTGTTAGTTTTATCTGTAGGCTCTGAATGAACTGTGATGCAACTAGGCTATTATGGGGAGGGGGGATTCTCAAGCATGCGATGGGTAACTTTTCAGGTAAAGAGCTGACTGTGGGCTGCTTGGTTTGTTTACACAGCTTGAACACACTGAGTGAGGTATGTGACACTGTCACAGAGGGTATAGGCCAGGATATCCAAAGCCAGACCTCTCACTTAGCACACTATTACTCCTACAACCTTTTCCKATTGTACTGCTGTAAATTAGAATACTACCAGGTGTATCATTTTTACTGTACTATGCTGAAGAGTAAAAGCTAGAGGTACCACAGTATTTTAACAAACAAACAAACTTGGCTGCTTCTACTGTATCAATAATTGGCCTATTTGACAGAACGAAATAGGCTATTTAGAATGAGCTTTGATTATAAATTGCGTCAAAATCCCCCGACACATGCCTATTGCTAATTTGGAGACTAGTGTCGATTGCAATTACACAATAAAGCAATTGTACAGGAGAGGGCGAGGGTTTTTACTTGTTTAGCCACGGCTGTGCTGCGGTCGTAGCAGTTACGTAATGATGCGAGGCAAAACATTTTCKAATGCRTTTTTTGATTAATGCCATGACAAAACATGGCAAAAAATCGTGTCAATTCATATTTATATTAGTAATGCATAACAATGTTACTTTGTGAAAACACATGTCAAAACATATAGGCTACTTTTTGCAGGTACACGCGCATCTGTACAGTAGCCACAGTAGTTGAACTGGATGACACGGTAGAAAAGAGTAGCTAGCTCTCGTGGAATATACTGTAGAGTGATTTTAAAAGAATTATAATATAMATGGTTATGTGAAAATGTTATTGTATTATATGAAAAGGTTAACGTGACAATTTGTAATTGACAACTGCCCTATTAACGTTATGCCCCTTTCCGTCAGTAGACTGTCTACAGGAGGATATAACAAGTATAGCTATATGTTATTGTTTTATCTGTTGTATTCCAAGAAGAAGCGRTACTACTTGATGTGAACTGTTGTTTTGTTTCCACAGTATTTGATCTTGGGTGACAGGAAATACATGACTATAGCAATGCGTCTTATTCAGCTTTTGCTGCTCTTTGTTTTCAGGAGAAATTACAAAATGAAGTACGTTTCTGGATTCCTTTCAATCATTATTGCATTGTTCATCACTTCAACAGGTAAGAGAGTATGTTCTGAATTTGATTCATACTCTATGTTCTATTATATAGCAACAGATACATTTCTGTAAAGGTAACTTACTAGTATATATATAAGTATATATATATATGTATATATATATATATGTGTATATATATATCTTGTCTTCTGTGTTCTCCCTCAGGGGCTGAAGATGTGATGGTGTATGGTCAGGTGGGAGGGACGGTCACTCTCCCCAGATCGAAGTGGGGTTCAGAAAAGGTGTTGGTACAATGGTACCTTGGGATGGACACAAAATCTTTGATATCCCGCAACTCCCATGGTCGAGAGACGACAGGTGAGTGAGATTAGTGCTAGAGGGTATCCATCTTTAGTCGAGCGTGACCTTTTTGAGCCGTAAACATATTGAGCAAAACAGTGCTTGGTAGTTGGCAGGTGCCTACTATTGTTGTTCTCTTGAGCACTTAACCCTTGACCTGTTCAGGGTTAAGTGCTCTGCCTCTGCAGGTGGCCCTGTGCTGCTTCTGTATTCACATATGTTTGTGTGGTGTCCAGGTGGGTTGGGAATAACATAAGACACATTTCTCATTCACACTACTACTACTACTACTACTATTAATCACTTGATTATTGACATGCAGATCCACTGTGGAAAGACAGGCTGTCTCTGTCAAAGACGGACTTCTCCCTGATCATCAACAACATCAGACTGGAGGACTTCMAATCCTTCAGATGTGAACTGAAAGATTTCAGGCCAACACCATTTACCTCAGTCACCACATTCAGACTGTCCCATGGTAAGTGCAGAGTGAAAAAGAGAGGATTTCTATGTCTCGTGTCAGTGTTATGAGGAAGGAAATGGGACATTGTGTTCTGTCACCATCATGTGGGGGAAACAAGTACTGCACACACATGTATACACATGTACCTTTGTATACACCCCCACCTCTCTCTCTTGCTCTCTCTCTCTCTCTCGCTTTCTTTCTCTCTCTCTCTCTATTTCTCTCCCGCTCTCTCTCTATCTCTCCTCCCTCAGTGAGTGTACAGCCAGTCTCTCCCCTGTTGGCTGGGAAGAATCTTAATCTGAAGTGTGACATAGGGGAAATATTTGAGGGGACACAGAGAARATGGCTTAGTCCCCAGAAACAGGACCTGAGCAAGGACACGCGTGCMCAGATCAGATTTGACAGCAGCCTGACAGTAATGAAGGTCACTGGCCAAGACCATGGAGAGTGGACCTGTGTGGTGACATACCAGGGCAGGGAAGCCTATGCCAACACCCATGTTACTGTAATAGGTAAGTGTTGAGTTAGATAAAATGGTTTATAGTCTTCTAGATTAAATMATTTCCCCTCAAGAGGTAAAATGTCTTCAGACTGAGTTTAAACTGTCCCTTTCCTATCAATTCAATTCAATTGACTTTATTGACATGGCAAGTTCATTATTACTTACATTGTCAAAGTATACATATCGAAAAATCTAAATCAAATATATATGTATATATATACAAAATATATATTTATATATAAATAAATGGTGGGACCAACAGCAATAATAATATTAGTAGTGGACATGTGATTACCATTAACAACAACTACAATAACAATATTAACCTATCTCTGTCTCTCATTCTCTCTCTTCTCACTCTCTTGCTCTCTCTCACTCTCTCTCTTCCCTTCTCAGACCTCTCCCCCGCTCATCCACAGCCTATCTACACCTCTGTCTCCTCCCTCTCTCTTCTCCATCTGCCATGTTTCTTTTCCGTTCCTCCTCCTCTATCCTGGTCAGAGAGCCAGGAAAAGAGCATCCAGGGAGGCCGCTGGACCTTTACCCCAAGCCCAGCGGCAGGCTCCCTCACTGGGGTTGTCCAGACCCTCGTCAACCTCTCCATGGGGCCTCCATTAGCCTGGGTGGTCAATCAGAAGAGAGGGCTGGATGTCTCAGCCCTGCAGAGGAAAAATCTAAACCTCTCCCTGTCAAAGAAAGGGGTGACGGAGGGGGACAGGGGCGAGTACACCTGCACTGTGGAATTCCAGAGGGACGACACACTGAAGAGAAGTACGTGTGTGGAGGTGCTACAGGGTAAGTCAAGCTTTGCGGCAGTCCTGAAAAAATGTCCTTCTCCTTCCTTCCTACCTTCTTTACTTCCTAACTTGGTTGCTACCTTCCTTCCTCCCTCCTTTAATTATCCCCTTGCTTATTTCCCCCTTCTTTCTGCCTACAAAGTGAGGAGTGACAGATCACTTTGATTTGTCAGCTTTCAATTGTTCAATCAGTACCTCCCGCCATCTCTCTAACCTTCCCTTCTTCCCTCTCTATTCCTCTATCCCTCTTTCTCCTTTCATTGACCCGTCAGACCAGCGTCATGGCAATGCTATTCCCCTTTTCTATGCTTCTGTTTATTACACCCAGACAGTTTTCTCATCTCCTTCTGTCGATCATTGGGAACAGTCTGTCCCCGGAGTATTSTGTCCTGTGTCTAATTCAGTGGATAGTACACTTGTCTGGCTCCACTTGTTTTAATAGGGTATTGTCACACTGGTAACAAGGATTCGGGAGACAGGCGCAGGAATGCGTAATAGTTTTTTTTATTACGCCCCAAATTACAGCGTGGCATGTAAAGGCACAGGGGGACGAAGACCAAACAAACACGTAACAAAACACAGGGTTGAAACCCAAACAAARGAGCGAGGAGTACCTCGAATATATACACACGCGCACAATGATTAACACACGGGACGAGACCCGTAATCATCTGGCAATCCACAAGGGCACGAAAGCCAAAACACACAGCACAGGTACTCACACGCACCAACGGACATTGTAACAATAATCGACAGACAATGGAAACCAAAGGGCACACTTATACAGTACTAATCAGTGGGAATAGGGGACAGGTGTGCGTGATGAAAGTTCCGGAGGGATCTGTGACAGCTACAATGACGTTTCTCTCTGCCAGGATAATATGCCAGCTGAATTAATACAAAAAAAAAAACATGTTTCTCCACATTTTTGTAAAATAATATATATTTTGTCTGTCTCCCCTTTTATTCACATCAAAATTGTGAATTTTCTTTCTCTCTCTCTCTCTCTGTCTCTCTGTCTCTCTGTCTGTCTGTCTGTCTTGTCTGTCTGTCTGTCTGTCTGTCTGTCGTGTTCTGTCTGTCCTTCTGTCTGTCCTGTCTTCCTGTCTGTCTGCTGTCGTCTGTCTGTCCTGTCTGTCCTGTCCCCATGTCCTCTGTCCTGTTCTGTCCTGTCGTCTGTTCGTCCTGTCTGTCTGTCTTCTGTCTGCTTCCCTCTTCCCTCCTCTCTGTCTTGTCTCTCTCCTCTCTCTCTCTCTCTCACTCACTCTCCCCTGTCCAGTGTTTCTCTCTCCAGCGCCAGTGCCTTTGTAGTTCGAGGAGGTAATCCCTCACCTGCCACCTGGGCCACTCTCTGACCTCTGACCTGAAAGTGAAATGGATAGCCACCACGCGCAATGCTCCCTCCTCGCTTTAGTCTCCTCCCACCCTCATTCCCCTCAGTCCATGCGCCGGAAAGCGAGGGATTATTACATGGTGGCCGGCAGGTCGGACGGTGTGCAATTGTGGGAGGACACACACATAACCAACCGCTGACAGCTCAGTCCGTAAGATCACCACTCGAAGATCTCGCCGTAGTACCAACGCGAGCAAACCATCGGAAGTCAGACCATGGTCGCAGGATGTTGCAGTCTACGCCGGTCGCGCCTCGCGTCCGCTGTGGAGGTTTAATTTGTGACTATGTGAGGTTACGGTGTACTTAGCCTCTAACTGGCTCAGTGCACCCACGCATCCTACTTCCGCGCAGCACTTTTTAATACACAGTATACGTAGCCACCAGTATACTTCAGTAAATTAAGTACAATGTTACCATATAGCAGAGCAGTACTATAAGCCTGTCTAAAAAAGGAAGCTCGATGTGGTGCTTGAACACATCCTTATTAATATATTATTGAAAAACCACATACTGTCATACGATAGATATCAACCTCGTTATCGCGATTGATGATGCTTCGAACTCTGGGAAGCAACATATCAACACTCCAGTCGATTCTGCAGCTGTCGCTATGTGCGTGTGAGGTGATTCTTCGCCCCTGCGAGGACTGCAAGCTGGGACGTGCCCCAATGGGGGACCGTGGCGTGAGGCTTCGTGGTCACCCATACTGTGTCCGCGCTCACAGCCCCGTCCTCTCAATCGACCTCCCTCTTGCTCGCATACCCGGAACCAAGGAAAGTCTACGCGCACCTCACTGTCCATTCCGCTACAAGACGAGGGTTTTCCCGACCGCACAGCCACACAAAGACAGGTACAGTTTGGTACACCTTTAATCAGATATTTATCCGTTTTGGGCCTATAATAAAAGTGAAGGTGACCTCCGACTCAACCGCCGTTCGTCGAGTTTGCTGTGTAACCTTGTGGGGTAGTGGTTAATCTGATTCCTGTTGTTTGCTCTCTGTTGGTGTCCTAAGCGGGTGATGATGGGCTGCAAAGCCAGCAAGCTCGGCCAACCAGAAATTGCCGCTGCAAGAGTGAGTGTCATTCCCTGAGCACACACGCCACGCATCACACCGGCCAGCTACACACACCACACACGACACACAGCACCACACTCGCCACACACCACACCTGTGGGCGGGGTGGACGGAGCATCTATCACACACACATCACACCCTCAAATTTGGTTAGGTTGAGGACAATAAAGTCTGTGTATTGGCCTTGATTGTGGCAGAGTTTTCAATGTGATCGCGCCTTCAAGGTAGAAGCCTAAAACTTTGATGCAACTCTTTGTCAAGACGTTATCTGCGTCGGGCGTAAAGAGAGGAGCGACGCAAGAATGCAGCGTGATGATTATCCATTTTAATAGAATACTTTAACAACGAACAAAAACAATAAACCGACAAAATGAACGAAGATGAAACAGTCCCGTAACGTAAACACAGGAACACAGTAACAGGAACAATCACCCACAACCCACAATACAAAACAGGCTACCTAAATATGGTTCCCAATCAGAGACAACGACTAACACCTGCCTCTGATTGAGAACCATATCAGGCCAAACACATAGAAATAGACAAACAAGACATACAACATAGAATGCCCACTCAGATCACACCCTGACCAAACAAAACATAGAAACATACAAAGCAAACTATGGTCAGGGCGTGACACTCTTGCCAACTAAATTCAGAGGAAAACAGAATTTTTGTTGCCTCCCATATTTGAGAAATACTGTGTGAGAATGGTTATTTACAGTGCGAACCATTCTGTTTTCCTCTGTTACAGCCCCAAACCAAAAGGATTCTACAGAAACTAGAGATGTCATACAGACCGGAATCCCTGTCAATGGACAATGTCTCTACTATTTTGTCTTAGCTATTCTATTCTGATACAAAAAAAACACAAAAGGACGAAAGAAGCAAGAAAGAATATGTTTTCATGTGATGTTTGATAATAGATTTAACAAGTGTATATTATCATCCTTAATGACCTATGATTGAGCTACAATTGAACWAATACTGTATATAAATATGTATAGCTACTGTCGCTTTTTTACTGTACACTGAGTATACAAAACATTAAGAACACCTGCTCTTTCCATGACATAGACTGACCAGGTTAATCCAGGTGAAATCCCTTATTGATGTCACTTGTTAAATCCACTTCCATCAGTGTAGACGAAGGGGAGGAGACAGATTAAAGAAGCCTTAAGACAATTGACACACGGCTGAATGGGCAAGACAGAACATGTAAGTGCCCTTGAACCGGGTATAGTAGTAGGTGCCAGGGAGCACCGGTTTGTGTCAAGAACTGCAACGCTGCTGGGTTTTTCACGCTCAACAGTTTCCTGTGTGTATCGCAGTGGAGGCTCCTCAGAGGACCAAAATAAAAATTGTGAAACATAAAAAAGTATCCTTTTTAGATACAACTATACTATATATATTCATGTCACCAAATAGTTGATAAAAACACCCTGGTCTGCAAGGAAGGTCTACAGTAGCCTCAGCAGCACTCTGTAGGTTAGCATTTGTTTTTTTCCGCCTGATCACAGACAGCTGATGTGTTGTGCACTGAAGTCCACAAGCGAATGGGAGGAGAGAGCGCAGATAGTGCCGTGAAGGAGTTATATATACAACGCGCAACGAGTGATCATGCTGTTTTCATGTGGCTGCTATGAAAGTTAACTGTTTGCGTGTGATCAGGGGTGTATTCATTCTGCTGATTCTGTTGGAGAGAAAAAAGGTTTCTTAAACGGAAGCAAACGGAACGAAACGGGGATAAACATACTTGAATTCGTCCAATAGAATCTCTCATTTGCAACTGTTGGACTAATGATTACACCATAGATCAGCTAGAAGCAGGCTAGAGTGCGCAAGGTGGTAATGAATGTGCCACTGTCTGTCACCTTGATTAACAAAAATGTAGTAGAAATAAGGCCATGTTCATGAAAAAATAATCATCCTCCCTCATCTTAAACGGCACCGACCGCCACTGATATCAAGAATGGTCCACCAGCCAAATTTGACACAACTGTGGGAATCATTGGGGTCAACATGGGCCAGCATCCCTGTGGAGCGCTTTCGACACCTTGTAGAGTCCATGTCACGACAAGTTGAGGATGTTCTGAGGGGGTGCAACTCAATATTCGGAAGGTGTTCCTAATGTTTGTTATACTCCGTGGATATTGCATAGCACTTTGTTTTAGAGTCCATTTTTGACCCAATATTTTTTTAAGAGAATGTAATAACATCTTAATACTACAGTTTCTCACGGTTTCAGGTAGTGTGAGCAGACTGCTGCGTGATCAGGCTCGTTCCACCAAGCTAGGATTCAGCAGGCTACACAGTTTTGCTGAATTGTTTGAAATAGTAACAGAGAACACACAGGGGTTATTGTTGTTGTGTTATAGGACTGTGAAATAAAGTGTATCATTGTATTTAAATGATTGAATTAAACAAGAATAAAAAAACACGCAGTGACTGAGGGGTGACTGATTGGCAGCTTTATTGAAATACCTTCAGCGGTGGGTAGACAGACACCAACACAAATAGATACCCACTGTCACTTCTTCATTTGTTTTGGCTAGTTATACATGCTGTGACTGGGATTCAATCCATTGCAGGTTGTAGAAATGCACATTGCGTTTGATTTTAAAAGGGAATTTACACTTTATTACCGCTGCGTTTACACTGAATTTGATTTCCTTCAACATGGGAACATTTTATTTAAAATGCACATTGTCAACAGTGCAACCCTGCAATGTGCCTTCTATTGAATTCCTGCCACTCTAAGCTTATTTCATGGTCAGTGGTGTCTTTCACCCGCTGATTCAAGGGCAAGAAATGGGGATGGCATCCATTTGACAGATGCGGCGGTAGGTGAAGTCACAGGGCATGTCGGACCAGGTCTGGGAAAGGGAGGTAGGGGGAGAGAAAATATGATGGGCAGGATGGAATTGAAGTCACAGAGAGGGAGAGAGATAAGACAGAAAAAAAAAGTAAAAAAGGAGCGTACAAATAGTGGAGAAAAAATCTAATCAAGTTTATTTTATATAGCCCTTCGTACATCAGCTAATATCTCGAAGTGCTGTACAGACACCCAGCCTAAAACCCCAAACAGCAAGCAATGCAGGTGTAGAAGCACGGTGGCTAGGAAAAACTGCCTCCGAAGGCAAAACCTAGGAAAGAACTAGAGAGGAACCAGGCTATGAGGGGTGGCAGTCTCTCTCTGGCTGTTGCTGGGTGGAGATTATAAAGAACTTGCCAGATGTTCAAAATGTTCATAAGTGGCAAGCATGGTCAAATAATAATCATGAATAATTTTCAGTTGGCTTTTCATAGCCGATCATCAAGAGTTGAAAATAGCAGTCCGGGACAGGTGGCGGTTCCATAACGCAGGCAGAACAGCTGAAACTGGAATAGAGCAAAAAAAAAGACAGGACTGAGCAACTGAGATATTTGAGTCAATGTTGTAGCGTGTCAGTTGAGATTGTTGACATGTAATTTGTGAGTTTGTGTTGTCCACCATCTCCAGTCCTCTACTCTCTCTGTCTGATAGGCCGATTCATAAGTAGTTATTAAACCCACCAATCCTACTGGCCTCTTTCCAGGCTTCCTAAAACAAACACGTGGTTATGAGATCATTTACAGGGAATGAAGACACACTCAGGACACTCTGTGAATCTTACCATTGTAAATAGAGAGAGACAGAGAGAGGGAGAGAGAAAGAGGGAGAGAAGAGAGAGAGAGAGATTTGGATATGATCCTACTTTGTACTGTATTGATATAGTATTACTATACCAGCTGTGGGTTCATGTCTTCGGTCAAATGTGGAAATGTCTCTAGATTATGAAAATGTTGCTGCAATACACTCTTAAAAGAGGTAGGGAATGTGGACTGGGGAAGTGTTATTAGGCCACTATCACATGAACTGACCATGTGAATCCTGGCCTGTCCTAACATTACATTTAATATTACATTACATTTAAGTCTTTAGCAGACGCTCTTATCCAGAGCGACTACAAATTGGTGCATTCACCTTATGACCAGTGGAAACAACCACTTTACAATAGTGCATCTAACTCTTTTAAGGGGGAGGGGGGTTAGAGGATTACTTTATCCTATCCTAGGTATTCCTTAAAGAGTGGGTTCAGGTTGTCTCGGAAGGTGGTGATGACCTCCTGACCTGGCGTCGTGAGGGAGTTTGTTCCACATTGGGTGCCAGAGCAGCGAACGTTTTTGACTGGGCTGAGCGGGAATGTACTTCTCAAGAGGTAGGAGCGAGCGCAGAGGTGGATAACGCAGTGCCCTTTTTGGGTGTAGGGCCTGATCAGAGCCTGAAGGTACGAGGTGCCCGTTCCCTCACAGTCCGTAGCAACACCAGTCTTGTAGCGAGATGCAGCTTCAACTGGAAGCCAGTGGAGAGAGCGGAGAGCGGGGTGACGTGAGGAAACTTGGGAAGGTGAACACCCAAGACCGGTGCGGCGTTCTGGATGAGTTGTAGGGGTTAATGGCACAGGCGGCGAGCCAAGCCAACAGCGAGTTGCAGTAATCCAGACGGGAGATGACAAGTGCCTGGATTAGGACTGCGCGCTTCTGTGTGAGCGCAGGGTGTACTTGCGAATGTTGTAGAGCATGAACTACAGGAACGGGTCAGGCTTGATGTGAGTTGAGAACGACAGGGTGTTGCCAGGATCACGCAAGGTCTTAGCGCTTGGGAGGAGGACACAATGGAGTTGTCAACCGTGATGGCGAGATCATGGAAGGGCAGTCTTCCCCGGAGGAAGAGCAGCTCCGTCTTGCGAGTTTCAGCTTGAGGTGGTGATCCGTCATCCACACTGATATTTCTGCAGACATGCAGAGATGCGATCGCAGCACTGGTTATCAGAGGGGGAAGGAGAAAGATTAATTGTGTGTCGTCGCATAGCAATGTAGGAGAGGCCATGTAGATATGACAGAGCAAGTGACTTGGTGTAAGCGAGAATAGGAGAGGCCTAGAACAGAGCCCTGGGGACACAAGTGTGAGAGCACCGGTGCCTCGGACGACAGATTTCACGCCACCTGGTAGGAGCACTGTCAGGTAGGACAATCCAAGGCTGGGCGCGGAGATGCCCTGGAGAGGGTTGGAGAGGAGGGGTTGATGTTCACGTATCAAAGAGCCCGAAGTCTGATAGAGATTGAGAGCAGAGAGAGAGATTTAGCTTAGCATGCGGAGCGCCCGTGACACAGAAGAAGACTGCAGTCTCAGTGAAGGACCTAGTCTTGAAACCTGACTGATTGGATCAAGAGAGTCATTCTGAGAGAGATCCAGGCAGAGAGCTGCCAAGTGACGCACGTTCAGAAAGTTCTGGAGAGAAAAAAGAATGGATACTGCGTTTATTTGTTGACATGGAGGCTGACTGTGTAGTGTTTATTCAGAAGGTGTCAATCTCGCTCTCTGAAGACGGAAGGAGACGTAGTCGCGGGTCACAGGATGATTATGAGCGAGGTGAGGTAAGGGAAGACGTCTCGGAACAGGTCTGGAGAAGAGAAGGAGGGGATAGGTTCAAGCGGCAGGTTGATTTGGGCGGCGGAGCGGCGTCCAAGACGCGAGTATTCATCCTGGAGAGAGAGGGAGAAGGAGGTCAATAGCACAGGGGGTAGGGCAGGTGGCAGAACATGCGGTGTCGTTTTGACTTAGCAAACGTAGGAATCGTGATGGCGTCGACCTTCTTTTCAAAATGGTTGGAGTCATCCGCCAGAGAGGGAGGAGGGGGCGAGGGGGAGGGCGACAGGGTGGGTGGTGAGGAGCTCGGCGCGGATGGAGGCTGGAGGACTCGGTGGTCGAAGTGCTGCAAGGTAGAGCAGTAATCTGATTAGATGGTAATAAGGGCTTTAGCACGACGAGACGAAAGAGAATTAAGAGGAGGAGCTGAAAGGATGCCAGTCGCAGGAGGGTTCTTCCCATTTCCGCTCGCTCCGGAGCCCTGTCTGTGAGCTCGCAGTGAGTTCGTTCGAGCCACGAGCGAAGGAGGGGAGACCGCAGCCGGCCTGGAGGATAGGGGACATAGAGTAGTCAAAGGATGCAGAAAGGGAGGAGAGAGGTGAGGAGGCAGATCCGGAACTAAGGTTGGAGAATGGTTTTGAGCAGAGGAATGAGATCGTAGATGGAAAGGAGAGTAGTGCGGGGGAGAGAGCGAGTTGGCGAGCCGAACCATCGATAGCGGGCAGTGTGGAAGTGTTAATGAGAGCGAGAGGAATGATATTACAAGTAGTGTCCGGAGCTTGAGGAGTTCAAGTGAGATATGTGAAGACAGCATCTAAGTAAAGTGATCACTATTGCTGATTGAGTAGTGGGGGGAAGGTGAGGGTGATGTCATATAATGAGAGATGATGTGAAAAGGAGCAGAGAGGAATGAGTCAAAGGTAACGTGGGGAGTAAATCTATCTAGACTGTGAGAGGGCCATCCTCAGGAAAGAACTTATCAGGCGTCAAGCTCATTGAGGCCTCAAGGAACCTGGAGGGCGAATAAATGATAAAGGATGTTAGCTTGGAAGGTGTATGCTACAGCTGATTCAAAAAGGAGGGATAGAAGTATTTGAGTGGGAAAAGAGAATGTCCACTTGGGAGAGAATGAGATCGTCCACCGCCCGTGACCAGAAGCTCTCGGGTGTCGAGAACACGTGGCAGACAGCGAGAGCAAGAGTAGCACAGTCGTTGTCATGTATCATGTTCTCATGCCAAGAAGTCAGGGAACTGGTAGGACGCATAGGCTGAGATGAACTTGCCTTGTTGCCGCAGATGCGTTCAAGGGCTGCGGAGACCTGGAACTCCACTGGGTTCGTGCGCGTGGAACCCAGCGTTAGAATGGCACGGCACGCGTGTATATAGGCTTGTATGTCTTGGCGCAGAGGAGAGAACGAGGATATGACAGACACATAGTTACAGGCTACAAAGAGGCTGCTAATGCAAAGGAGATTTAGATGATAATGTGAGACTACACGTCTCGAATGTTCAGGAAGTTAAGTTACTTGTAAAATATAATAAATCTATGACTAAAATGATATATACTGCTGCGGTGAAGTAGAATCTGGCTAGCAGTGGCTGCGTTGTTTGATTTTGAACGTGTACGCTCTAAGGTAGACCTCTAACTGCTAGGTAACTCGAAAATTTTCAAAACACACAATTATTCTTGGATGCAATGACAGCAAAAGACAATCATGTGGCTAGCTAACACTACGCTATCAAGTCGTTCCGTTAAATGTAAGTTGATGTGAAGTTTCCAGTGCTGCTATTGTAGAAGTGCTAGCTAGCAGTGTAGCTAGCTAGGTGACTAGTAGGAGACGGCTGCCATCCGGGCGGACGAAAATAGTGGCTAGTTACCGAATAATTACTAACCATCTCAAGCTACACAATTATCTTAGAATAAAAGATGCAAGAACTTAGTAGCCGCTAACATAACTAATCAGTCGTTCTTTGTATGTAATCGTTATCTCCAGTGCTGCTATGCCGCTTTCGGTGGCTGCTGCTAGCTAGCAGTGTTTGATCTAGGCGTACGAAAATAGCTGCTAGTTACGATAATTATCTAACAACTCTAAGTACAATTATCTTAGATCAAAGATGCAAAGACAACTATGTAGCCAGCTAACACTACACTAATCAAGTCGTTCCGTTGTAATGTAATCGTTTCTCCAGTGCTGCTATGCTGCTATGCTGCTATTCGGTGGCTAGCTGGCTAGCTAGCAGTGTTGACTACGTTACGTTACGTTCGGACGAAAATAGCTGGCTAGCGAACCTCAATAACTACACAATAACTACACAATTATCTTTGATACAAAGACGGCTATGTAGCTAGCTAAGATCAAACAAATCAAACCGTTGTACTTGTACTGTAATGAAAACCATCTGGGAACATACAGTATGCAGCATATTTGATGGGATACGTTTGAACAAGAAGCACTACTCATGATCACATAATGAGCAGTTATTTAGGAGATAAGTGATTTGTCCATCAGTGATTCTGTGCCGTCTGGTGGCAATGGAGTTATTTTTTAGCATGTACATAGTGTTTGCTGGCTAGTGCTAACCTGTGGCAGAGCAGTTTTGTGCCAGGCTGGCATAGTCATCACATAGGCGGCTGTAGCGTCGCAGAACAGAACTCAGCTTCAACCTCAGGGAGGCCAACTCTTCCTCGGGGGTCTCCCCAGGTTTAGTGGCATTTGACAGGGCTGCCTGATTTGTGTTCCCCCGGGAACCTGATTGGATTGATCAAAGAGAGACCTCTACAGAGTTATATTATACAGTATTCATGTCCATCAGATGAGAGTTTAACCTGACTAGAATAGAGATGACAATTCATTCTCTAGTAACAGTTCTACGTACAGGATGTATTTTTAGAAGCCATTTAAATGAACCTAAACATTGTAACAAAGTGACTTGCCTGAACTCGATACACAAAAATACACACAGACACAGACACACACACACAAAAACACACACACACACACACGCACATGCACACACCCACACAAACACGCACACACGCACATGCACACACACACACACACACACAGTGATGTAGACCCAAAAGTTGATTTTCCCTTGCTTATATTGGTAGAGCTCCATGTTCTCTGTGTAATATCACTGGTACATGATTAGTTAACCGTTCATAAATCGAACGTGTCTCTCTTTCCGCTCAGAGGTGGTGTTACATACCAACGTGGTGTGTGTGTGTGAGTGTAGGCAGATGGTTGGAAAGTACAAATTGTGGAAATAACGTTATACTGGACCTGAGACAGATTTGAATGGGAAAAGTAAAGCAATAGATCTGGTGCAATAACAGAAAATCTGTCATGGAATTACTATTATCTTTATTTAACTAGGCAAGTCAGTTAAGAACAAATTCTTATTTTCAATGACGGCTTAGGAACAGTGGGTTAACTGCCTTGTTCAGGGGCAGAACGACAGATTTGTACCTTGTCAGCTCGGGGATTTGATCTTGCAACCTTTTGGTTACAAGWCCAATGCTCTAACCACTAGGCTACGCTGCCAAATAGCCCAGCTGGTCATGCAGAGTTGGATCAGTAGTCTCAGTGAACAAACAAATGCTTCCGAACGAAGTGGATTTGTCACAGAGTTTGAACATTATTTGCCAAT